>NW_026570386.1:0-228157 GCF_019649055.1 Paramacrobiotus metropolitanus | reverse complement strand
ACCATTCCGGATCCGTACTTCGGAATTTCCTCGCAAACCGATGATTTTTACTTTATGGGTCACTACAGTGATCACCTGTATTCCAGATTTCCTGAAAGTGCTAGATGATGTGATGAAAATTAAGTTTATCTTGTCAACGGATTTTACTTAGTAAGCAAAATGAAAGAAAGAGTAATGCCGGTTATGGGTTCCTGCTTCTGGTTCAGTTCAAGTGGCAGTTGGTTTAAACTGTTTTTGCGAGACGCTGGCGAGAGAAAGCCATAAGAATTTCATAAAAAGTTGGATTTTGTTAATTTGTCGAATTCAGACTAATGTTTGCGGAATTCAGATTTTTGGAAAATTTCCCGTAGCGGCCACTACCACAGACTACCACTGACCAGCGGGCGGGCTATTCAGTTTTTAGTTAGGTATTTACAGCTGTTTTCCCGCCCACTACTGTGCATTAAATTTCCCGATCGCTCCCGAGGAAAATGCCAAGTGCCAACGACGCGTCTCTTTATATAAATTTATGGTATATCGTTTAAATAGTACGCGGTAATGCTATCTGAGTAATCAGCAAGGGAACCATGCAAAACAACACAAACTGTAACAGTGCGAGCTGTCAGTTCTTGATCCGTTCATGCTGTTAATTAAAACGAAACAATGAACAGCAGCAAGTCAAAAAGTAACAATTACCGTAAGAAGTCTACAATTATCGTACCACCCCAGCCAGAGCTCCTTTATTATGTATACACAGTGCGTACGGAAATGTTCTTCAAATACTAAAATCAAAAAACATTCCAACCGTGAAAAAATCTTCTCTCTGAGAATCAAAAAATTAATCAGATTCACGGGCCACTAATTAATTTCTGGCATTCTGTGGTAAAGAGGAGAAACATTACCCAGCCGAGCTGAAGGAAACGATTAAATACTGTCTCTCACCATGTAATCAGCAATTTACACACAAAAGGTCACCGTCCACCTAAACCAAACAATTCAGTCCGTCGCTCGTTGGGAAACTCGACTGGCATCGTATCCGCTGTACGCGTACGATGACACCATTGACGGAGGATGTTTGAAATATTCATACACCGATGAATCGTCATCGAATGTTTCCCTTCTGCGATGCGCAGCCAAAAACGGTTCCACATTCACTCTTGTGTCTTCCATACTGCTCCGCATGGACGACACAACAGGCAACTTGGCTACTGAGGAAGTTGACAATTTCAGTCTGCTCATGGAGGAGTATGGGCAAGACGGCAGTGTTGAGGGTGGAGCGACGGGAACAATGTAATCCACGTTGGAACGCCGTAGACTCGTCGAAACATTACGGTTGTCCACAACCAACTGGTCGGTAGCATTCCGCCGCCGGTGCTTGGAGTAGGCGATGCAGATTGCCGGGAGTATCACGATGAAGAACACAATCAGCACTATGGAAACAATCCCCGCGACCACAGCTGGTTCGTTGTGCACCCCGGCAATTTCCGTGGAGTTAACTTTTTGGGGATCTACAAAGCACCACAACTACCAACGCACATTCGTAACCACTCTAGTAGGAAAAAATTATTTTAGTATGGCTGTTAAGAGCGAAAAGAACAAAGCAAACTATATTAAAAATTCAAGCAGCTTTACGAAGAGCAAAACCTCGGAGTGGTGGCCTTTCCTCACCACCCAAATTTTCAAGAAAATAACAATTTTTTGCATTGCCGATCAATCCTTACATACTAGCAGAGACATTTTCTAAACCTAAAAACCTAGCAAAACTGAGCTACGCTACTCACCACTGACTAGTGTTCCAGAAACCTCGTTTTGTCGTTCGTTATAAGTGAGGATAGTTGAAACTGGAAGGTGACAAAATTTCAGAATGCAAGCAAGCAACAGTCACATAAATAAAAAATATAGTCTTAACTATTTCTAGAAATGAAGCCAACGCAAAATAATACAATCCTATGACACTTTCAGATTATCTAAGCCTACTGGTTCATCAGCAGGATACTCCACTCACCTTCCGTCTGCGTAGTAACTTGTATAATTAATGGTGATGCAGGAGTTTTCAGCCGTCCGTTTTTATTCAGTCGCGGTCGTTTTGTAACTGGAGAAAATCAGAGCGGTAACATCAATCTGAATTACCAAGGGAAATGAACAACCAACCTTTTCTGCTGTTTACGCTGGGTGGGACAACACATTCGTGCGACATCTCGGAAATGAGCATACAAACATAAACCCCCGGCATTTTTCCCGGGTCAATGTCGATGTAACTTCGAAATTTCCTATTCCAAAGATCAGTGGCGTTTGGCATGGGAGTTACAACTTGTATATGAGGAAACAATGGGCTATTTTTCAACGGCAACATCTTCAAATTCATAAGGTTCATGTTGCACCGTTTCTGTTCTTCCACACTGAGTAATTCAGAAGAGTCGACCTTCCACCACTGAAAATTTCGTCGTTGGTAAGGAATTGTAACTTAACACCTACAACTAGCGAGTACATAGTGGATGTTTTTTTCTAAACTTCTTTTTCGTGTTTCGTAATTTATATTTGCAAAGGTGCACCAGAGTTGAGTTTTAATAAGCACTTATTGAATCTTTGGACAAATTGAACCAGCGATCGATAACCGCTAACAAAAAGATTTTATAAGTTTAAGCGAAAATCTCTCACAATCAGAAACAGAAGCCATACCGTATCGCCAATAAGAGGCAGCGGCATTTCAATGGTCACTTCACAGTGCAGCCGCAACAGTCCATTCGGGAGGGCTTCTTTAGTTGTCACTATTTTACTTGGGCTGGGATATTCTCGTTCGCTTGCAGAAGCTGGAAGGAAATCGCTTTGTGAAACAAGTCAGATTTATGCGTAGATTGCGCAGGCAAAAAAGAGCGTACCAGAAACAACGACGATAAATGTACGATTGACTGATCCGAAAATATTGGACACTTCGCACGAATACAGTCCCGTATCGTTCCTTTGCAAGTTATGCAGACATAGGTAAAAGGCATTACCCGCTGCGATATCGGGACACGGTCTTTCGTTGTTTATTATCCGCACTCCGTTTTTGAACCACTTTACTTTGGTGATTTTGTCATGGCCATGTTTTGGTGCGGCTTCACAGTTGAAAGCTTGGCTCGAACCGGGTACAAGATACTTCAAAAAATCCGTAGCACGCTTGTTTTCCGTAAAGTATGGTTTTTCTAAATAGGTAAACCAAAACCAGTGCTACAAGCGCGTACGAAAGTATAGCTGATTGGAAACAACTTACAATTCGTACAGCGACAAGCTGACAACCGAATACAACAATCATAATGGTGTAGGACTTACCACCAACAAAAGATGCCGGCAATTCCGGAGACCTGGCGTTGCTCTCGACAGAGTTGCCCAGCTTTTCCCCCAAGCTCTCTTCCCAGATTCTAACATCTGCACCAAAAGGCATTCATCAGTACAAGTAGCTAGGCAAGTCGCAGTTCAAGAGCGCAGAAGTTTCGAGTGCGTGCTTAAAAGAAAATATGCAAGAATTTTGGTAAGGCAAGTTACTGCAGATGCTCACTGCATGATGTTGCCCTCTCGGAAGCAATACTCTTATTACCTTCGAGCATTCGGATATTAAATACCTCTTTTAACCTGCTGTTCCATAGTTCTGATCTTTGATCGTAAAAAATTCTAAATACATACAATACAGAGGTACTAATACGTCTCTGCATTCGACTACTATAATTTTAAAACCTACACGCGATTATTAATTTTTCACTTTCGATGCTTTTGTTTGTCGATATACCTTTCAAAATAAACTGGTCTCTAAAACAATCACTATAAAGTATAAACCGCTTTAATAAAAACCAGATAAAACTGTAAGCATAATACTGTAGTAGATTACGATAAAGCCTATACTGCAGTAATAATACAGCATGCTGTTAAGTATGCTTTTAACCGGCGCGACACTAACTTGCAGACGGATAATGGAAATGGAGGATAAGTGCAACAGGTAGTTAATTACTTTGGACTCCTATACTTTTCCGTAGTGCATAATGCAAGCATCAGAACGAGGCTAGGTCCTTCTCCTCTGGACCACCTTGAGATCTATACAAATCTGCAGATTAAACAAAAAAGCACTCGAAAAAGTTTCTCCCTAAGGGCGAAGCCGTTCTGCAAATTCTAGTAATCTTTTGTCTCGTATTCCACAAACTTACACGCATGAGATCTGTTTCAAAAAGGGCATATGCTATAATTTATACTGGCCTTCAAGATTGCGAACCAGGAGTAGAGGCGAAGTTCGAACATTATGAAATTGTCAAATTTTTGTGCAGCTATAGTAGGATCGACTGCTACAGTTTGGAAAAATCACTTGTCGATGAAAAAATTATAAGATTTTTCACTCAGATTCTTGGTCGATTTTCGTAGCAGAGAGTTACCTCTTTTATAACACTGTAGTGACAGTACAATATTACTACATTGTCCTTTATAATATTATTCGATTACAGTGCATAAATCTCAAACTAAATGTTGAAATAAATTTATAGAACGAAAGCATCAGTATGACAATAACCTAGCTCTTCAATATCCTTTCGAAGTCATGCAAAATATTAATCTGCACTCGCGCCACTCATAGGTTTCATAATTTCATTTCTGCTTACATTGGTCCACTTCGATTGCCTGCACAGAAGTCGATGCTGCTCTGGAACCATCACCCAGAGCGACAATGCAAGTATAGTTCCCGGCATGTTCTTCTGAAATCTTTGTTAGAACGATCCTTGACAAAGCTGTTTCGTTGCCTAGGCGCACTTTGATTCCATCGTAATCCGTCATGTCCAGATCTTCACCGTCCTTCTTCCAGGTGACCATATTAAAAGGTTGAATGAAGCTCCGCGGTAATTGAACGCCACAGTTGATGGTAGCATTGTGTCCAATGCGCACAATTTGATAGTACTGGAGATGTGATTCTGCAAAAATTCAGTGGTGTTTGCATTTAAATCAACTGATAATAAGGGAATTAAACGATTTAATTCCCTTAAATCCATTCTGTGACCTAATTCGCAAAAATAGACATGTGGCTCCGGCGGCCAAATTAATGGCTACAACAATATTACTGCAATTTTAATTAGTAACATAATATTAATTTCAAGATTATGATCGATTCATGTAGCATCGTTTTCACGTTTTAAGGTTGTGATTGCAATTAAAACCCACACAGCATTCTCGCATCTCATGTTGCAGCGGTAAGTTTTGAAGTTAGTTGTAAGTTTTGAAAAAAATGCAGAATGTCGAACTATCCACCTGTTACCGTTTCGCAACTTCAGCAATTTTACGAAAGACGTCTTTCTGGGTTCTGGCCAATTATGTCGTAAAAGAAATCATAAATCATACATCACCAATCTGTCAGTCCGATGCTTTTTGTTTTTGACAGCATGTTACTGCTCGTTTCTGTACTTTGGAATGAAAGGTGAGAAAATGACTAACGAGGGAGCATAATTTATAACCTTTAAGTAAACATATAGTCAAAATGCTCTGCATACCTCTTTTGGTACGCAGTACTTCAAGCACAAGTCAAAACAATTCTTATCTGTACGTGACGCATTTATCCCCTAAGAAATCATAACAATTCCCCTGCACCATATCAGCATCAACTCGGCCCAGTCCACGTTTTTTTCTAAACCTCCGATAATTGCATTAACCCATACAACAAGCGTGCGAAGTGCGGGATGGGACATTTTTTACAAATAATAATAACAACGGTTTTTTATAGTAACAGTCAAGCGTAATCTAAGTAGAACGCACTGAAGAAATGAGTACTGTAATCGTCGAATACAAATGCATTCGAGTCAACACAAATGTTAGTTAATGTTTAGTACAATTCTAAAAGTCCCGGCTCACTATTCAATTAACAATAATTGTGTATGTACTACGCGCTTATGCGACTTATAAGTAATAACACTGCAGTTGTCACAAAACAAATGATGCGCGCAACACTTAAAAATTCGGAATCTAATCAAATTTCACCATACGATACAATATATTTTTGGTGCTTGAATTCCTGAGTAGCCGAATCCTTATAAAAAACAGAAAACTATCAAAATTACTTATTCTAAACGTACGAGTACGGAATGCAATAATTAATTTCAAACCAATCCAGGACAGTGCAGACTTACGATTTTCTTTTTCCAGTGGTCTCTTTGTTTCACTATGAGGCTTCGACTTTCTCTCTCCGGCTCTCCTTTCTCTACACTGGCATAAAAGCGCTAATCCCGCAATTATCCACAGTCTAGGAAGCATTTCTCTGATCGGGGCGGAAACAGGCAGCAGCAGTGGCTGTAGTCTTCAATTTACTGGATTTCAAATCCACAATAGCACTCGTCAGTTAGGGCTTTTTCGGCGATATGATCACAAGAATATTTCCAGTTACAGAATATTATTCTCAAGACGTTCAGCCATGCGAGCGATGATAATATTCAAAAACGAGGAATGCAATGATTTAAAATATTATAACACTTATAATAACGCATAACACTGCATGCCGCCAAGAAAAGTCAACAATAAAAGGACGCCTGTAGGAAAACTTAAAACTGGTCAGTTTTCCACTTAAGCAGTCACACCCAGACGCCGGTTACTTGCCAAACAGAATTTCCACGGCCCCTTCTGTAGTGGACGTCGGCGTCGGCATTTCAAAGTCAGGTTAATAATACTTCAACAGAGCTCACAAACGCAAGACGCAAAATTCCGAGATAAATATGTATGCTGTTAACAAGTTCACAGCATTAATGCGGCAATACAATTACTTAATGCCAAGTTTCAACTGCAGCAACCCGAACTTTAACTCTTACGAATCTTAAACAAATGATCTGTGCGGCTGTGCCGACAAACTCCACAACAAACTGCACAACAGTACATGGAGTACACTCAGTAGTCAGTACTCGTACAGCGTAAACTTCGGAAAAGCGTTAGCAATAATTACGGAACTTGATAATGGTAAAGAACACGAATACCGAATAATTCGACAATAAAAGCCCAATCCCAGTTGTACGATACTACTAGTCATTTGTACAAAAGACTGTTCCTGTCCGTAAAAAGAAAAAGCCGGCAACTGTAGCTACGAAATGTCGCGACGTGAGAAAATTGTGGATTTCATAAGTACCAGGTGAATTTGCTCTATTATTATGATAAAAGGCTCAAGCTTGTGCAGTGTTGACAGCGGCTGTCAATCATGTGAATTTGTGAATAATGGGTTGCCTGTTCCCTGTCTCGCATACAGGCCAATCGTTGGGTGGCGCTGCAACGGCGGTGCACGGAAGCGGCCGTAAAATCTATCTAATTGAGTACTTTCAGCAAAAATATAAACAAACAACTAAATTAAAATTTTCGGTATCCGTTAAAATTTATGTCTACACACTGCACAGAGAAGATATGCCGCAAATTTTGATTCGAAGACTAATTCAGCGATAAATCGCATTCCGGCCAGCACTGCAGTGCTTAGCACCGCCCTGGCGATTACACGTTATGGCCTTATTAATAAACCTTTAACATTCTTCCCGCAGGGTCCAACTGGCAAGAGAATGAACATGGATAATTAACAGGGTGGACTATGCCCAGCCGGTTAATCACTCAGGGTACTCTTGAGAGTAATGTGTTCTATTCAATGTATTCTGTTTCTCCTTTGACACGATGAGAAGGAGTAAAAAAGGACACCTTCTCATTTTGAGCTGGAACATGTACCTTCAATTTCACGAGAATGCACTGAAATTGCACGGAAATCACAATGGCTTTTAAGCGCTAAGAAGTGAAAGAACGGGAACAATGCAAAATCGTTTTATTGACCAACGCTTTTGAGCACACTTCTGGTTGCTACTGTACATGGTACACATCCTCAACCATTATTCCGAATTTCTGACCCACCAGAAGAATGGTTATTCAAAAGATATAGTTATTACAAATGCACTGTACAAATGTGCAACAAGTCTACTGATCTGCTCTTGTACACAAACTGCGCAGTGTGACACATTGCAGAAACTATTAACTTTATTTATCATTTGTGAAATAATTTCGAAGGCTGAGCTGTACGCAGATGTACAGCTTTTCGGTGTGACAAAGCAGAGAAAAATGTCAGTCCAGTTAGCTGCTCGACGTCTTTGACGGAGGCTGAGTACGTCAAAAAATAGCTTTCTTTGTCCTGAAAAATTATATTGTTCAAATCACCAAAAACATTCAAAATCACAACAATGTAAGTGAATTTTGTCTCGGTGCTACTGGATACAATCGACCGCAAAACATATCAGTATGAGTGAAAAACCCTTCGAACATTTGTGTATATAGCCGCCACAAAGCTGGTACTTAGTGACCTTACTAATACACTCGTACCTGACAGGGATGCTGGCTAGTATCTGGGAGATGCGGAAACACGAATGCCATGCATTCGTCTTCGGTTGCATCTAATACAACGCTGCTGTTATCCCAGACTTTGCGAGTGACAATAACGAAGTAGTGTGATGGCAAATGGACATTGGGCAGTTCTTGAGAAAACCTGGAAACAAACAGATCTTAAGTCATACTGCCTGATTGTAAGTCGGGCCTTTCATACATGTAACATTTACTGGTCTAGGAACATGAAGACGTTGCTAACTGTACGCAAATAAAACGTACAGTATCTGTTCCTGTTCATCTGCAGTTCCCAGTGGAATTTTATGATCAAAAACAGGCCCGGAATAAACGTGAATAGGTCCGTTTCGTGCGATCCACCCTCTAGCCATTTCCCAGAAAGGTTGCCAGATAGATGTTCGGAAATTTTGATACATAGGGACGATATTGGAAATCATTCGTCCATCCGCACCAACTGCGATGTCATCGTTTAGAGCTGTGAGATAGCATTTTAATAAATTTACGCATCTACTTAAAATTTAAGCCTAAACCATGAAAAGGAAATAGTTACCGGGAGGCACCAGATATGCGGGCATGAGTCTGGATGATTGGAATTGAGCGAAATTATCGAAATCCCGGCATAATATGAATTCACCGCGTTCCAGACGCACATCGTTGCGAGTACAGTCCACCGTAGAGTCTGGTGTCTGTTTAAAATTTCGTTACGTAATAAGAGGTACTGTTTCCGTTAATACGCCTTATAATACAAGATTACTGGCTTAATTCTATTTGGACATTTTTTCAGTGGAAACGTAATCATGAGTATTGGTAAAAGATAGATCAAGACCAATCCATGGCCAACTAGCAGTGGCACTTACCATTTTGTCGGTTTGAAGAAAACAGGAAGTCCATAACGGCAGTTTTAGTGCAACATTAAACCCGATTACGAATTCCCGATTGATGAGCAAACGGAAGCTGTTGCGGACGTTAATATTATTTGGGATAGGTAAGCCATAAAAACCAGCAGCTGCCATAATCAATGATCCTGCAGACGACGAAATGTTCAGTTGCAAATCGGCTGCAAGAACATCCACTTCCGCCTAACAAAGATTGATGCCATTTTTTATCATTTGCCGTGGGTTATAATTAACATAAAGTATGCGCCTACGCATTTTCAGCAAGTTTAAATTAGGTTTCTTATTAGTTCTTGTACTACAGTTTGTTACATAATTTTTACAGCAAAATAGCAGTTTGTACTGCATGTTCGGTCTTGTCGCTGTAGCAAAACTTCTCGAGTCATCGGGAAATCAGCTCTGTGGTAACTCCATCGGTCGGGTTGTCCTGTTGAATCGCCTGGTGACACGGGATATTTTAGCAACGCCAGAGCAAGTCGGTCTGTTCCATTATTAGGAGCCGGGACAGCTTTCAAGATGGTGCACAACAAATTATAAATTTCAGTCACACTGAACCCTTTCAGAGTCATCCCGGAATGAAACGACGGTCCATAGGCAAAAAATAATCCATGCATTTGGCTAAACATGTTATCATAGCCGTATAAGTTTTTTTTGCTTTGGCAAATCCCACTTTGTGAAGTCTTCGTTAGTATCCTGTCCGGTGTAATCAGAAAAAGCAGATTTTCTATTCGAGGAGAATTTGCGTAGTGCAATCGCACCGGAAACATTTCTGTCCTTTGCATCAGATAATATGGCATTCTTTCGTCACTCATGCTGGAATGATTACACGACAAAGCTTCGATGACTCTTTGTAAAGACAACCGGCTTCGATTGAGCATTGAGAGGCGACCATAAGTTTCCTAATTTAAAAATACAGTACCGATATTTTTACACATATTAATTTGTAGAAACATGTGTTGCATTCTTAATTACAAAAAATCAATGGTTAAGTAAGCAGTTGTCGTAGAAATATTCGTTCTGTGGGCTGAACACACCCCAAAATAGACGATATCCTGTTCCCACACAGTCTCATTCAGAATCTTCCTGTTGAGGACTGACATAATATTGCCCGATGCACAATTCCTTGGTTCCATCATTCCATGATCGGAAACAATCACAATGTCAGTGCAACTTAAGGTTTTTCGTTCATGAAGTTGTTGGAATAGGCGATCCAAAGCCCCATCAATATCTTTCAGCACTCGCTCCACCGCCGGACTGCTGAGAGCGTTGCTTCGTACTAGGAAGAATTCAGAGCAATACACTTAATATTCGTACAAAGGATTTTTTACATATTAATCGCGCATCAGTTTTGCACCATATATTACTGGCCGATTCTTAACGTAAAATATCTGTTTGCTGCAAAATATTACGTCAGAAGATTAAAAAAATCGATGCATGAACTCACGCGTCTCGGAAAGGTCATCAAAATGGATTACGACCAAATTCGGGCTAGATTCCGATATCCACTCCAGTATTTTCCTGAGACGTTCTTCAAGCGATACTGATTGTCTTCCTTTAATGTAGTCATCCGGAAGAATGCCGTCTTTTGCCATCTAACCAAACCATTTCGGAAAAGCCTTAAAATACCGATTAAGTAGCCCGCAGTGTAATGTTATTACCAGATCTAGAGATTATGTTTACGCACATCGCCTCCTTTCCATCCTGCAACTTTGACTTTAAATCCACGCTTTTTGGCTGTGACCCATATCGGTTCTCCCTTCCACCAGCTTGGATTCTGCATATTGTTCGCAGCGTCCACAATGATCTCGTTATCGCGAAAGTAATCGTCGACAACTCCATGGGATTCAGCATACAGTCCAGTGGCTATGCTGTACTGATTAGTTATTGATATCGTCGGGAATACCGGTCGTAGCGACGCACTGTAGGTACCGCATGATTTTATTTTCATCAAAGTCGGAGTGAGTTGATCCGTAAGGAGCGAAGGCGGAAATGCTCCAAGGGAGATTAACAAGACGTGCCCACGATTATTCCTGCGGCGACCATATTTTTAAAATCGTTGCCGGAAGCGTTTTCCACGACTTAACAAGACGAGAAATTTACCGCTAGCACAAACTGCTGAGATCATTTGCAGGTACAGAATACAATACCATACCCCTGACACTCGTTTATCGTGGAGAAAATGCACGGAAGTGTTTTCCAGGAAATGTTTGGTGACGGAGCCAGAGAGGAATCCTGGGACTGTTTTAGCATGTAACCTAAACATTAATTGGTTTGCGTGCAGCTGGGTGGGATCAGTTTGCTGTTCCATTGCCAAAATTAACAATGAAGTAAAGCATTTTTTTGTTAGGATATGCATACGTGGGTTCGGTATTTAAACACTAATATTGTTCAGTACTAGAATGAAATTTCGCTTAAAAACTGAACACTGGTGTACGCATTTAAACGGCATGCTGAAAGAAAGTACCACAGTTTTTGGTGGTTGTTAAACACTCAATAAAATTAATTTTGCGTTGAATTTTGACGGTTACTGCTAAGTGCTAACGCAAAGACTTACCACCGACGAAAGCGCCGACAGAGAAAAGAATTATCAAAATGATTGTGATCCAAACGGTTACACACCAAGTGTCCTTTTGGTTCTGTAAAATAATAGAATAACGTTAGCCATATATAGCGCTGTTCGATCCGGAATACCACCACCAACAGCGAAATTTGGTAGCGAAAAATAAGTATAGATACAAACATAACTGAAGATCTTTAGAGCATCTGAATTAATATTATGGTACTGAACTAACAATAAATGGTATACCTTTGCTTTCTTCCTTTCTTTTGGAAGGCTACGTTGTTCGTTGTGACCCTTTGATGCTGCAGCTGCCTGTTGGGGAACAGACACTTCGAGGGCAGTTTCGTTTGATTTCGTTGAGAAACTTGATTTTCTGCTAACTGTTTGATCTGTATCAGACTCTGGATGTTCCGAAAACCTCGATGAAGATCTATGCGAGCGTTCTGATATAGTGCTCGCAGATGAGTGGCTACTTCGTCTTGTACGAGAATTATAAGACGAATCCGGCATGTGATCCATGGCCGTATATGCGCAAAGTTGGGATGCGATGATTTACTACAATGTTATAATATTCTCAAGTCGGCCTAAGAAAATTAAAGGGCCGTAATACTTGAATTTCAGTGTGTTGCAACGCAGTGAAAGCTGTAGTGAAATTAAAGACCTTTGCCAGTCAAATCACATTTTATCCCAGAAGAACTGGAGACACACTGGAGATTAGAAATAACAAAAATTTTGCGCAGTTACATTTCATAACAATTCTACTTATTTGTTCCGTATTTTGAAGGATAGGAAATGAAATGCTTCGCTGTATTATCAATATTACCGCTTGGTAGTAATGCAACCGTGTTTTTGGACAACGTGCTCATATTTTCTATCTAGCTGATATTATTTGCTTACTTAATTTGTGTACAGGTTCACAAAACTTTCAACTCTTCACACCACCTACAACAAGATTTACGATATTGTTAAAGCCATTTCAGATAACACTGTAAATACTTTTAACCCATAGGAAATCTACGTCTATTAAATTACATTAGGCAGAACCGGCTAATGCTTGCAATTTTAAAGAAACAATGTGGAGATCTGTGAATGTACTCGTATTAGATAAAGTCTGCAAAACAGCGAACTTATATCTACGCTCGTGTACAGATAGAACTGGGAAAAAGCTTAATTCTGCACACGAGTTAGAACTCAGCAATGTTGATTTTAATACTGCAATTACTAAACCGCATTTTTATAATTAGCTGTCGCATAAATTCGTTTTGATTTAGTTTTCAGTGAGCGTTAACATATTATTATTTAAAGATTATTTTTAATCACATATTTTTATATTTGCAATTGGTATACTTTAAGTACTGCATACGGTCTACCGCCACTTATATGGACACCGATCGCGATTCAAAGATCACTTTAACAAAACTTCCTCTTGTCGATTCCTTTGCACAGTGTCCCATTTCTGCCTTTCAGCAGAGCCAAAAACACTGTATATGACCGATATAACAAAGTACATTGCAGCGGAAATTAGGAAAACAATTCGCCAGTTCTCCACCGAATGACCTCCTGGACCATTGGTCAGCACACCAACCAAGAGCGGCGCAATTATGCCGGTCGTTGTTCCCACCGTATTTCCCATGCCGATAATGATGCCTGCGTAACGTGGTGACATTTCGGTATAGTTAATGATGTAACCAGCAAACACCCACCCGGAAATGCCCACACCAAAGGTGAACAGGACGAGCGTTAAAGTACTGTTGCAACCCGAGAAAGCCACACCCACCAACGCCGCTCCACATCCCAGAAAGGCTCCGAGTGAAAAGAATTTCCGCAGAAATGTTGTCGACCAGTGTTGGCGTGACTGTATCCAATCCGACGCAAATAAGGATATCATGGTGAGGACAAAACGCAGCGTGTAGGGCAATGCGGATAACACGCCGTTGGATTTAAGCGAATAGTGCAAAATGTTGCTTAAATATGTCGGTAAGTTTGTCAGCAAGGTGTAGAATGCCCAGTTATGTCCGAATTCAACCGCGAGGAGCGCCCAAAAGGGGACCGTTCGCAATATTCCCGACCACGGAACATTTCCTTTATCGATGTCAGAATTGGAATCGTCGCTTAATTTGGAATCGCTATTTGGGCGAATCAAGGAATGTCTGATGTATGTCTTTTCAGCATGTGATATCTTGGGATGACGATCCGGTGAGTCGTACGCAAACAGCAACCAAAAAATAGTCCATACACAACAAATACTACCATAAAAGTAATATATGCTTTCCCATCCCAGTGCCTGTCACAAAAATGCAACTTTCATGTAGTAATAATTATGTCGCACTATACAGCTTTCCACCAACAAATTAAAAATTTACGCAAGCGTGCAAAAATAAATTTGCTGTTAGCCACGAAGTTCTGTTGATCTGTTTCGTGTAATACTTTAATTACCGAAAGTAGCATATCGTTTATAAAATCAAGCCATTTTGTTATACGACCGGCTTTAAATCGTAGTTCCGAAAGCCGCGGCAAATTGGGAGTCTATGACTAGTTTACCTCTGCTAAAACACCGGAAAGTGAAATTCCAAAAACCACGCCCAACTGTGCGCCCGTGTACGTTGTTGCTAGCAACCGTCCTCTTTCTAATGGAGGAGCCCATGTGGTCCAGAGCACGGTTAACGACGGAAACACGACTCCCTGCAACACCATTTTTGATCACTGATCCGTAAGTTATCTGAATATTTGATTGCCAAATGAATAACTTTCGCACTCATACGGAAGTGAACATGAAAGTGCGCAAAACGGAAAAACTGTAATGCTTTATTTTAATTAAGTAAGCATTGCACGAGTACTGTACATTCAGTGTTTTGTTTCCATATTTGGAGAATCGTGATATTAATATGAGTGTGTTCAAAAAGTTTTGCGTTTGCATACCTGTCCCAGCCCAATCAGCAGTCTCACAGAAAAAAAGCACCATGAACCAAGATCGGCCGCAAACGGAGATATGATCGTCAAAATACCGATTGATCCCACACTGACGGCAATAGGAAGCTTTGCGCCAATTCTGTGCGAGATCCATCCTCCAAAAACTTGCGGGAGCAGATAACCATAATAGAACGCGGAATGCAATAATCCTTGTTTACTGGAGTCCCAGTTGTATTTGCGCTTGACCTGTGATTGGCGAAAAAACAAAATTTATACTTATGTATTGCACTGGGGCACAATTTATTGCATCTCTGAACAGTATCTTTATTTCTGCAATATATCTATATAATTAAGTACAGTGTATTGTACAGATTAACTTTACCTTTGCTTTATCGGAAACATTACTGGAAGGCAAATAATGCTGACTGGACTGTTGCATTACCAAATGGGGACAAGCTACTGGAAAAGTGGAATTCGCTTCGCTGGGTGTTTTATTGTTCGAATCAACAGGTGGAGAAACCATCGCAACCATTGACATGCTAAGATTGGCTCTTGTTGAGTACATGAACAAGGTTCCCAAGAATGACAATAACAGTAGTCCATGACGGTGTCCAATGCGGCCACTATGATACTCCTTTTCGTTCCCCATGGTTAATTACATTGATTAACAGTGCACACTAATGAAAACATTTACGTAGAAATTGCTTTCGGGTTTATGAAATTCATTATCCACAAACTGCAGGTGCTTGCTGTAATAATTAATTTACACTTTAACTGCAGAGTCTGTGCAACACACTGGTGCGATATGCACATATTATACATCAGTATGTACATGTAATTTTAGATGCTGTGTAAATGTCTTAAAATTAAGTCGAGCCGACTGTTTATTGATAAGCTGCGTACAGCAGCACTGCACGAATACAACTTCAAATTCTGCAAATTTGTAAATACGAATTACCCACATGCAACTACAGCATTAGATGAGCAGAAACTCGCAGAACTGATTACTGCCATGACTAGTAAATACAGTACATGCATGTTCGTACAATAATATCCGTAAGCGTAAGTGAATCTTATCATAATTTATATACAAATCTATACTCTCACTGAAGTAATATATTATCTGCTACTAATACAATAATGTATTAACTAATCCACTACTCGTAGTAATGTGTCTATTGTCTGATCATTTTAACGTTTGCCGGTATAATAATTATACTGTCTTACCTTTTTTTAATGGAACGGTTTGTCTGTTGTTCACAACTACAACGCATATAAAAAATATTTAAGCAAAAGTTTACGGGTAGAAGTATACAATATACATACATCGGTGGAATTCAATCCGAGATTAGCTCCCGGTGCAGCTGTTTGATGAACAGAGGTCGCCCATAGGGTGTTCCATAGGGCGCAAGTGCGTCGGCACCGACGGATGACGCTGTCCAGTGAGCTGAAAATCTCCTTTCTCCGGTTGGCCTGCGCGTCCCATCGGGATGGAAGGTCTTACGTTTATATCGCAGCAGAACTTCCGCCCTCTCACCGGCAGGCGGCCAAAGAATGCTCAGCTCTTTACTGCACATTTTTTGATAAACGTTTTTTCCAAATTTTCACAAAATTTCTGCTGGTTTAATTTGAAAATGAATTAATTAGCGGTGCTTTGTTTTTTTAAATGCTGACGATCAAGTAAACAACGACATTTATTACATATTACTGTTAGTTTTTCCCAGATGTAATAAAAATACGAGAGAGAGCAAGTTGCGCTTCGATTATTGCGAAATACGGACAGAATGTCGTTTTCATGGAGCTGTGTATTGAGTTCTCGGTTATGTGTCCAAATCTTTGCTGCTCCTTCCAGTGTTATTCACGTGCGATGGGCCAGCAATAAAGTCAATCCCAAAGAATTAGAGAAAGCCACTGAATTTTATCCTGATATAGAACCCAAAAGCGATCTTGCGAGCGCTTTGAGCCGTGGAGAAGATGGTGAAGGACCGTGGACGTTTACCAGGTACGGAAAACTTGTGAGGCTCTAAATGCGGGCGTCGTAACCGATTTCGTTAGTCGCTTCTCTTTTAAGCTTTGACGGAGAAGTTTATGACAAGGAGAGGATAGCGCGGGATGTATCACGCATGGCTCCTCATCTCCGAGATCGTATGGCGCATGTCAACAAGCCACCAAAGAACTACTTCAAATTCCAGAATTCTGCACAGTATATGCGTCAACAATATGCGAGGTTTGGCCGAAAATCCGGAATCAAGCCGGGAGTAATGTGGCCAAGTCGGGAAGAGATCCGTAAGTTTTAAAAAATATTTGTAGCGTTTATTATAAGCGTAAAATGCGTTTAAAGCCGTATATTGTATCATCGCCTCATGGAATTACGACATAATGCACATGTTTCATGATGTATGCTGCAGTATGCACTGAAAATTTTTAAAGGTGTTTGGTGAACTAATTTTCCATTGTACCTGGCTGGTGTCGTTTACTTTCTTAGGATAATGTGTAATTCGCATAGTATCGTTTGGATGTGCTTATCATTTCCCGTTTAGCATTTATTAGTGTTTTCTTTGCGTGGAACGAATCTTTGGGGCTTTTAGACTTTTGCGATTGTATGGTCAAGGTGGTTTGACATTTATTCTGGCTGCATGTTGGAGCTCTTTAGGTTACGAGAAATCAAGGTTTTTAGTTGAATTTGTGGTTTTGTTTTTTTTAGCGCAGGTTTTAATTATTATTGCATTACGTCTTCTCTGAAAGTCAAGATCCAAGATGTGGTCATGTACAAAGGTGTAGTTACGGGTTATAAGTACAGATATGGTTCACTGTAAGGCATGAATATTTTGATTCAGAGTTTTAATTTTTAATGTTTGAAATTGCAGTTCGTACAATACAGCGAGAGAAAGATTTAGGAATTCCAACGCTGCAGGAGTCCTGGACAGTCGTATCTGAAAGAAAAAAGAAAACTGAGGAGGAGACGCGCTTATATGACGAAGAAGTAGAGCGAAATATGGCTAACATGCCCAAAGAAATTCGTGCTTTCGAAGAGAAGCAGAGGAAAGTCCAAGAAGCACTGGAAGCTGAGAAGGCTAAGCGCGCCAAACTGATGGAAGAAGCACGCGAACTCCTTGGTTTTCAAGTGGATCCGCGCGATCCTCGCTTTCAGGAGTTATTGGAACAGAAGGAAAAAGAAGCCAAGAAGCTCGCGAAAGCTCAGAAGAAGAAAGAAAAGGAAGCTAAAGCAATTGCTAGGTTGACCTCCACTGAGCCGACGTAGTCTTTGTAGCTATCCGCGCAGTGTATCTCACGAGTTATTGGGTCTTCAGCAGGAGAATGGAAGTGGTGATGAATATTGATTAGGAAGCTCAGGCGCTTTTTGTTTAAGCCTTGCTTATGTATGATCATAGTCATCATACATAAAAAAAATAAATTCTACATAAAAAATTCGACAACTAAAGCGAATTCGGCAACTGAAGCGTGATAATATTAAATATGGATTTTTATTTAGATCGAGCTTGTAATTGTCCAGTTGTCCAGCAGGCCCAGTTTAAGCAGCGAAGTGCTTACGGACGTGGGAAATTGGTCCCTTAAAGGCCAAACTTCTGTATTTTCCAACTGGGTAACAAACTTTGTAGTTTTTTGTCAAGGAAAAGCAATTAAACAAACTTCTTAACATATTATTGACGTTTAACAAATTTGTTCGACACAAGGACCGCGGCCGCACGAAAAGCGAGCGAAGAGTTGGAGTCATGGCAGAATCACGCGAATTTCTATTGTTTTAAATAGACCTTTGTTGTCCTCGTTTCCGATAGTTCAGTGCGCAGACTGAGGGGAAAGGAAGCCAAAACTTTGGCCGACCGTGAAGAAACAAAACCCCAAAGTGGCTGAAACCAGGGGCACCAGCTTCCGCTGACTTATGCTTATGAGCTGAAGTAACCGTTTCCAGTAGGTTTAGTTAACTGTGCACTGTTTCTGTCCAACTCTAAGCGGTGATGGTGCGGAACTTTCGGCTTATCGTAATGTGCTTGAGTCTTGTAAAGGCCTTGTGGATATGTGATCGGATTAAAAAATCGCCAGAACCGAAATGAATGATTGCAAAGTAATTACTTCTTGATTGTGGAACGAACAGTCTATGCTCGTGCCGCTTGGTTGTGTCCAGGGAAGGAAAATGGGTCAGTGTGCTGTGTTGTGTAGTGGTCCTTGGGTGGAGCGGGTTGTTTCAGAATGGCATGCGTCTCATTTTTCGTTGTGCCTTATTGATGGATATTTGTGAATTCACACGAATATGACAATTGTAGTCCTACTTGAATTAAGGAGGCGCGTTTATTGAAATCGTGCCCTGATGATACAGACGCGACGTTTGAATACACATATATATATGTATGTATGACCCGCCACATGAATAAGGAAATTATTGCTGTCTTATGGAGAAATGATTCCTTCTTTCAAGGAAAGCCAGTTTAAAACCAGTTAGGGTTTCTTAAGGTGAATTTGTAATTATATTTCACTCCTCTCTTCTAGCGGCATATCGGATAATCCTTTTCTGGCCTACTTAGAGTAATAAGAATCCATTCCACGTTCGGATACAGATGTGTTGTTCGCTGTATCTCATCGTCAGTACGAGTATCTGTACTATATACGAGTATATAAATGCCAGCATAACTAGTTTTTTGGATGTAAGATGTTTATTAGAACTATTGTTGCGTGAACCAGCTAAAACTCAACGAATCGTGAAATATTAGACATTTTTTACCATAAATCGACTAATCATTGCGCATGTGTTTCGGAAATGCGTTATTCACTTAAGGTTACTTAGATTTATGAATTATTTTTTAACTATTACAATTTACAAGTTAGCCGTACTCTACACTATATAATTTTTGAAAAGGTTAAAACAAAATTCAATAAAGGTTGCCAAAACTAGTGTTGCCAGTTCTGAGTTCTCCTTAAATTTAAGTTATTTTACTGCAACACAGCGTTGTCAAAAGTTTGCAAAAACTGCAATTTTTAGTAGCACTGCTATTGCGCTGCTATTAAACCGTTACAGGCAAATAACCTGAAAAAAAATTCCTTATATAGCTCTATGCGGCGTCTTAGAACACTACTTATTAGAGTAGCGTTTTGCCGATCAATCGAACCTTTCAGACTGGACAACTTATTAATCAGCACAGAAAAATCATTACGTTAGTAATATTTTATTGTGGCAGACCGAACGAATAAGTCTGAAATTATGTGACTTCGTTAAAGTCTTCCCATGATTATACCAGTACCTTATTACAGTACTACTGAGTAGCCACACTACTCATTTACTGTATAGTGCCGTAATTATAATGCGTGTCAGTAGTACTACAGTCGTTTTGTACTCGTATTTAACATTAGTACAAGGTAGCCTCGCGCATCCGCGCTCGGCACTTAAGTACTGGATAGTATTCGCTTTATTTTGGAAAGGTCACTTTAAATATTAAAAATCTAGCGTTCTGACGGTCTAACGTTCTTAATTTTATGACGTTCTGATATTTTGACGTTCTGAATTTCTGGCGTTCTTAATTTTTACGTTCTGGCGTTATGATATTTTCACGTTCTGAAGTTATGATTTTCTGACGTTTTGATGTTCTGACGTTCTTAATTTTTCACGTTCTAACCTTCTGATATTCTGACGTTTTGATGTTCTGACGTTAGGACGTTCTGAATTTCTGACGTTTTGATGTTCTGACGTTCCGACGTTCTTAATTTTTCACGTTCTGACCTTCTGATATTCTGACGTTTTGATGTTCTGACGTTAGGACGTTCTGAATTTCTGACGTTTTGATGTTCTGACCGATAAATTATAAATTACAAAACTTATTGGAAATTATAAAACTTATTGGAAATTATAAAACTTATTGGAAACTTATTGGAAATTATAATTATAATTTGGAAATTATAAATTATAAAACTTATTGGAAATTAGGAAAGTATGGAAAATGTGATCTGTTTTAGAATAAGACTGAAATCGCATCTACGCTTTCGCAGTCGGGTTCTATAAGGAGTATTACCGTTCCAAGGTTTTAATTTTTACATTCTGACGTTCTGATGTTACACGTTTTGATTTTCTGACGTTCTGATCTTCAGGCGGTTTTAACTTCTGACGTTCTTACGTTCTGATGTTTTCTTATTTTTTCACATTCCGACATCCTGATGTTCTGACGTTCTAACTTTCTGATATTCTGACATTCTAACGTTTTGATGTTTTTTAATTTTTCACGTTCTGACGTTCTGATCTTTTGACGTTTTAACGTTCTGATATTCTGGCGTTCTAACGTTCGGACTTTTCTTATTTTTACATTCTGACATTCTGATGTTCTGACGTTCTAACGTACGTTCTGATATACGTTTTAATTCCCCTTCTGACATTCTGATGTTCTAACATTCTTACGTTCTGATATTCAGACGTTCTGAATTTCTGACGTTTTTGATTTTTCACGTTCGGATTACCTGACGTTCTGCCTTTTGACGTCCTAACTTCTGATGTTTTTACGTTCCGACGTATAGATACTGTACAGGCGACATACTGGGCGATGTACTTTACCTTTTATGGACGTTTACGTAATTTGCTGCTCACATAATAATTTTTCATCTACATTAAAAAAGAAGTATTTATGTATCCGCTATAGTCTCCGTGGTTACAGTCATTGTGTTAAGGACTTTTTATAACTGTGCTGTGAATACAATACTTACTTCTTCGAGTGCTCTTTACGTTTCCTATACTTAAAACCTGGTGAAACCATCTTCTGACCACTGGTTAATAAAAACAAACAAAAATCTATTGGCACACCTATGGAAAATATGGAATTTTTTAACACCAAGCTGGACTAAAACTGACCACGCGTTGACGAGTCTCTAAAAACGGCGCATAAATACGTTTTGGTCGGTAAGATTGTATGAATACAAGGTAGCCTCGCGCATTTGCGCTCGGCACTTAGGTACTGGAAATTATGAATATTTTCAAATGAGACATAAGCACACAGGAAATTGTAAAAATTTTGGATAATTGGGAAGGTATGGAAAATGTGATTTATTTAAGACTAAGATTGAAATCGTATATACGCTTTTGTAGTCGTATTTCATAAGACGTAATAACGTTCTAAGGTTTAATTTTTTACGTTCGGACGTTCTTACGTTCTGACCTTCTAACGTTTTAAAGTTCTGACGTTCTGAATTTCCGACGTTCTGACGTTTTTAATTTTTCACGTTCCGACTTCCTGACCTTCTGACGGTCTAACGTTCTGATATTCTGACGTTCTAACGTTCTGATATTCTGACGTTCTAACGTTCGGACTTTTTCTTATTTTTTACATTCTGACATTCTGATGTTCTGACGTTCTAACGTACGTTCTGATATACGTTTTTAATTCCCCTTCTGACATTCTGATGTTCTAACATTCTTACGTTCTGATATTCAGACGTTCTGAATTTCTGACGTTTTTGATTTTTCACGTTCGGATTACCTGACGTTCTGCCTTTTGACGTCCTAACTTCTGATGTTTTTACGTTCCGACGTATAGATACTGTACAGGCGACATACTGGGCGATGTACTTTACCTTTTATGGACGTTTACGTAATTTGCTGCTCACATAATAATTTTTCATCTACATTAAAAAAGAAGTATTTATGTATCCGCTATAGTCTCCGTGGTTACAGTCATTGTGTTAAGGACTTTTTATAACTGTGCTGTGAATACAATACTTACTTCTTCGAGTGCTCTTTACGTTTCCTATACTTAAAACCTGGTGAAACCATCTTCTGACCACTGGTTAATAAAAACAAACAAAAATCTATTGGCACACCTATGGAAAATATGGAATTTTTTAACACCAAGCTGGACTAAAACTGACCACGCGTTGACGAGTCTCTAAAAACGGCGCATAAATACGTTTTGGTCGGTAAGATTGTATGAATACAAGGTAGCCTCGCGCATTTGCGCTCGGCACTTAGGTACTGGAAATTATGAATATTTTCAAATGAGACATAAGCACACAGGAAATTGTAAAATTTTGGATAATTGGGAAGGTATGGAAAATGTGATTTATTTAAGACTAAGATTGAAATCGTATATACGCTTTTGTAGTCGTATTTCATAAGACGTAATAACGTTCTAAGGTTTAATTTTTTACGTTCGGACGTTCTTACGTTCTGACCTTCTAACGTTTTAAAGTTCTGACGTTCTGAATTTCCGACGTTCTGACGTTTTTAATTTTTCACGTTCCGACTTCCTGACCTTCTGACGGTCTAACGTTCTGATATTCTGACGTTCTAACGTTCTGATATTCTGACGTTCTGAATTTCTGACGTTTTAAATTTTTCACATTCTGACATTTTGATATTCTGACGTTCTAACGTTCTGACTTTCTAAAGTTCTGACGTTCTGATATTCTGACATTCTGAATTTCTGACGTTCTGACGTTTTTAATTTTTCACGTTCTGACTTTCTGACCTTCTGACGTTCTAACGTTCTAATATTCGGACGTTGTAACGTTCTGATATTCTGACATTCTGAATTTCTGACGTTCTGACGTTTTGAATTTTTCACGTTCTGACTTTCTGACCTTCTGACGTTCTAACGTTCTGATATTCTGACGTTCTAACGTTCTGATATTCTGACATTCTGAATTTCTGACGTTCTGACGTTTTAATTTTCACGTTCTGACTTTCTGACCTTCTGACGTTCTAACGTTCTAATATTCGGACGTTGTAACGTTCTGATATTCTGACATTCTGAATTTCTGACGTTCTGACGTTTTTAATTTTTCACGTTCTGACTTTCTGACCTTCTGACGTTCTAACGTTCTGATATTCTGACGTTCTAACGTTCTGACATTCTGACGTTCTAACGTTCTGACATTCTGAATTTCTGACGTTCTGACGTTTTTAATTTTTCACGTTCTGACTTTCTGACCTTCTGACGTTCTAACGTTCTAATATTCGGACGTTGTAACGTTCTGATATTCTGACATTCTGAATTTCTGACGTTCTGACGCTTTTAATTTTCACGTTCTGACTTTCAGACCTTCTGACGTTCTAACGTTCTGATATTCTGACGTTCTAACGTTCTGACATTTTGGATTTCTGACGTTCTGACGTTTTTAATTTTTCACGTTCTGACATTCTGACCTTCTGACGTTCTAACGTTCTGATATTCTGACGTTCTAAATTTCTGACGTTTTTGATTTTTCACGTTCGGATTACCTGACGTTCTGTTTTTTGACGTTCTGACTTCTGATGTTTTACGTTGTGACGTATAGGTACTGTATAAGCGACATACTGGGCGATGTACCTTTTATGGACGTTTGGGTACTAATTTATTGCTCACATACCTCGTAACAATTATTATCTATATATATACTAAAAAGGAAGTATTAATATGTATCCGCTATAGTCTCCGTGGTTACAGTCATCATGTTAAGTACGAGTACTTACTTTGTATTGCTGTGCAGACTGCAGTAGTGAATACTTCTTCGAGTGCTCTTTACGTTTCCTATACTTAAGACCTGGTGGAACCATCTTCTGACCACTGGTTAATTAAAAAAAACAAAAATCTATTGGCACACCTATGGAAAATATGGAATTTTTTAAGACCAAGCTGGACTAAAACTGACCACGCGTTGACGAGTCTATAAAAACGGCGCATAAATACGTTTTGGTCGGTAAGATTGTATGGATATAAAGATAAAGATACTCGTAGTCCTTTTGTATAAAGTATTCGTATTTTAGTGAATTTCGTCACGATAATCTGCAAAATTGTCAGAACAGCCTGCAGTATGTTGATGTGGTCTACAGCTTTTACTGGACTTTTTTCAACATTAGTCAGTTTCTTCAACTTTCTTGCCAGCACTTGCTGGATGATATTTGACATTTGAAATTTGAAATATACTTGAATTATTGAAATTTTTTAGTAAGGGAAAGGAAATTTAGAATCAACCAAAACCAAGTAAGCACCCGGCCGTAATAACTAAAGGCACAAACTTTGAATATGAAACTTATACTTACACGTAGACGAAACCATAAATATAGTTCTTTCTGCTTCGTTGATCACGAATAACCAGAAAAGCGTTACATGATTCGTCATGAAGCAGAATGTTCATAAATATAACAACGGAACATAATGCGTATTAATTAATGGTCGTGGCATCTGGAAATGAATGTGATGCTTTTGTTGCCAAAACATGGCATGTATATATAAGTTTATTTCCCTTACTAGGGTAACCATAGACGCCTTTTGCAGATCTGAGATGACTAAGACAATTGTAATTGATGGGTTCCGTAAAAATATTTATAAATGAACTAAGGCGTGTCCGTGAGAATTTGTCTGCGCTTTAAATGAAAAAGGCTGGTACACAAGGCAGTCACGCTAATTAACACTTGAGCTCTGAATCATCTCAGTTTTTAATCGACTGTTTATCAATACGGGATGCGGTTATATTATCATATTGTTACACAACATGAACTTTATTCCTTAAATAAACAGACACTATCATTACTGAAAAAATCGTACGATGAATATAAATATCTGAAAAATGGTTGTATAGTGCGCAAGGCACCGGCGCGCAGTTCGTAGCTTGTCGAATATATCAAGTTATCAACAATGATAAATTATCATATTGGTAGTGCAAAATACAATGATATTGCTGTTAACTTTAATTTATCCTTGGGAGTTACAATGTATACTATTGTATAGTGTGGTTTTATCTGTTTTTTCTGTTAGCGAAAACATTAGGGATCATTCATGGAACTAATATTTTGTACTGTATTCTTACACACGCTGCTGCGCGTAATTAATATAATAATTACTATTAATTAGTAATATTCTACTTCTATTCATAGTATGTAAAATTATCATGTTTTAAACTTCGAGTTACGATTAGTATACTGCGAGGACCAAGAATTCAGAATATCTTAGGACAACTAAGTAAGAGTGCGTAAATATGTAAACAGAAACGCTTTATTCTATTCATTAACAAGTTCAGTTAGGTGATAAGCCAGTGTACTACGATACATTGTAGGCACGTCAAATGAGTTTTGTAGAAAGTACTAGACAGTAGACACTTTTGTAAACCATCGTGACGCCGTTATACGTACCGTCAAAGGACCATTGGTCTAAGATGTGTTATGGGCGTTCTTTCCTCACGTCGGAAGTATTGTTAGCTAGCCGATTGCACGTAATGCGGCTTGGGCGGCGCATTTGAGATGCATCGATGTGAACCGGCATAGCACATAGCATAGTGCAGTATAGTGACTGCCAGTTCCCGGTACAGTTTTCTTTGGAAAAACCAGCCGGTCTGCCTTCAGCGCTGGCTTTCACATTGGTTAATGGCGCTTTAGCGAAGTTTCACTGAGCAAACGCATGCTAGCCACAAGGGGAATGGTCAACATGTTGGCGGTGTTGTAAATTTTGCGAATGCTATTTTGTGATAGATTCTTCTTCTCGTTCACAAGACAGTTCTGCCTTTGACTAACCAGTTCGTTTTAATTGGTTTAAGACTGCAGGCTACAAGACCGTTAATAAAGCGCAATCTTGTAGATTTTTCGCATATCTCACCGATTTCATGTATGTTTACCGTAGTATCTTGGAGAACAAGACGGTAATGATTTTGTAGCGTTTGGAATGGAGCCGTCAATCTATCGTCCATATATTCTAACATCGAAGATGTCGTCTCGTCTCCCTCATCTTTCTCTCCGATCTCTTCATTCCTCTGTACTCCTTCTGCTGTTCGGAATTTTTCATCATTTCGGTAAGTAATTAATGGGTGTTCCCTGCGCAACTCTGTTGGAATAAGTTGATAATCAATTTGTTTGGGATAGTTTTGTTGAGCCAGAAAAGTCAGAGGGAATAAATATCCAGGGCAGCGGATAGTAAACATGAGTTACCGGCATACAGCTTATCGGCTTTTTTATTTCCACGGTATCTAGCTCAAGTGATGTTACTATTCTGCATTTTCCAGCACATTCCTAAACGTGGTGGCGATAAACGGACAATGGCTAAGAACGAAGAGCCACGCTGATTAAAAATTCGCTAATTTAATGCTGGTGTACTGAAATTCCTCGTGTAATGATATCGCCCAATTCTAAATGTTCCGTAGTTGCATTGCTGGTGGTGCATAGGAAATCAGTGATTGCAATCCAGTTGACCGTCAGTTCATACTGAGCATACTCGTACGGCAGATGTTATTATCCGTGATGTTGCCACTGATACTGATTGGAAAAACTAACTGTTTATTAACTTATTGCTAATTTTGTGGACGAGGCGCTTGTGGAAATTTAGGTTTCTCTCGGCTGTTTTTCAGAATCTAACCACACCTGATCGATATTGGTGTTTCGTTTTTTGTCAGGAATTACAGTGCGGACTGCGGTAGCCAGGAGCACAGTAAATAGCGTAAAATAATATAATCGAATTAGGTGCGAATACAATAATTTGTTAGCCCTTATTAAAATATGATTGCGAGAACTGTGCGTCTATTCACAATTCAAATGCATGGTAGCAGCTACAAAACATCTCTAAGCCGGATTAAAAGCAGCGCCTGTAGTTATCCCGTCCGTGCGTGCCGAATGATGTGTTTTGGATGATAAGCGCGGATAATAGCATAATTTTTTTCTAGCTGTAGCAAATTGTGTTTTAATTTCATGGTTAACCGATCAGGGCTTGTATACTGTTGGGAATTGGCTGATCATGACGAAGTAGCGATCAGAGATGGAGAGTGGCAGCCGTTTACGTTGATTGAAATAAACAAACACAAAAACCATCTGTAAAATGAAGAGCAGCCGGGCACTGTACAAACAGAGGTCTTGACAATCAAATCGATAGTCATCTATCCCTCTTTTATGTATCTTGTCAAACATACTTTTCGTCCCGGTGTATGTGTGCGTTGCGCAGTTGCCGTTCAAAGGCAAAGATAGATCACCATGATGTCGTAATCCGAAGAGTTAAAGCCGTGGCCAGTGCACGGACAAAAAACTGGCGCAAACTAATTTTCACAAAGTGAACATGTCAATTGGATTGAATTTGTCGATCCATTCGCATTCGGTTAGAAAGCCGAAGAAAAACTGATTGAATAAAGGAATTGTGGGGATCGATTTTTTTCTCTTACAACCGGCAAATGACTGATATATGGCTGCCCATTCAGCGGCTTAGTCCACTACGTTAACGTTTGTGTATATTTAACAGTGGGCCACTACTTTTATGTTAATTGCCAGCGAAATATAATTGTTCCATGTTTACCCCGTGTGCTATTCGAGGGCAACGAGCTTCACCCATAGTTTCTCTGTCCTCTTTATTCCTCTCGGCTTTTGTTCGCCGGCTGCAGAGTCCCGCTAACTGTTTTTGTACGGAAAAAGCGTAAAAGGAGAGAATAAACATTGCAGATGCGTGTGTTTGTACGAGGACGCGTGTGCACGCCAATGTAACTGAAACGATCCTACCCAATTATCGCACCAGCACCATTCATTATTTTTACGATGAAAGATCTTGTTAGCGACGTCTGGATTCTGGGTTTCTCATTAGTAAGCAGCAGATGGATCACAAGAAACCGTAAAGATTTCTTCAAAATGCAGAAGCCTGGTCATACGTTTCGAGTAACTACAGTATGGTTTGGTCATTTACTGAGTACGTATTTTTCAAGCATTTTGTTACCCGTTATATTCTTAGTTTCTTAGTTAGATATATATTCCTAAATAAGACACGAAAATAATAAGGCGTGATGTTATAGAAAACGCTTTGGTTTTATCTCTGAACTTTTCCGTGGTTCGAAAGAGCTTTGCCTCGTGGCTTGAACAAATGTTTTCGTAAACTAGGGCATCATAGAAAGTATTTATTCTGATTTGAAGAGTTTTAGTGAGATTTGATAATTGCGTGGTAAACTGTGTATAGGTCTGCACTGCTTACTAGTATCGGTGTTCGTGTTATTCCGATTGCGGCAACTTATACACAGTCCATTTACGAAACATTACGAAACGCTTGGTTGGTCTTGGTAGATAAGCACTTGAGATAGACCTCTGGGCAACATTTTCGCCTTTGTACACGCATTCAGACCTATTTATATAGCCCAAGATTTCGAGCCCAGTTTGAGCCTAGTGGGCCACCGGAAATTTGAGAAGGCTAGTGTGTTGGACTGCAGCGGTATTTGGTGGGCAGCAAGAGTAGAGTGATCAGATTGCTTTGGTGCGTTCATCACGCTTTGTGCTGACACTGCTTAAGATGGAGTGATCTGACCATGATCACGATTGCCTCTTTGAAGCATGTCTGGAAATCTCGTATCCTGTCTCTGCGAACTGCCTTTTTGGCCTTCTCTGAAGTTTTGATAATCGAGAAATTCGGTCGTTTTTAGAGGCATAGAAACATAACTTTTTCCATGGGTTCTTCATTCTTAAAATAGTTACCGGTCAGTTGGATTAGAATTACGGATGCTGTTTTAATTTGTGTTTTCAGCTGGGGGATCGTTCTGGTGCCAGCGATCAGTAATCATTCGTCTCAAGAGGGCAGAAGACAGTTGTGATGAGATAGCCGCATTCTTAAGCTGTTGGAGATATTCGGCAGATACTTGATGTTGAGCAGTCACAGATAGCCCTATAATTATTCTCGTGTAATCCATTATAGTGAAGATTCTTACGCCGACTGGTCAGTATTCTCTGTTAGAGAGAAAAGAGAAGGGGTTTTGACAAGAGACACGATGTCTGTGATTGCTTCCATCAAACGCATCTTGTGTGGATTCTTTTGTTAATTTCCATAGAGTTATGACCCGCTAGATTTGCAGATGATACCAGAAATTTAGCGTCCAGTGGTCACTGATTAGGCGTCTGCTCGCTGCAAAAGGAAGAATCAGCATCCATACCGAGATGGATGTATCTTTTATGTTAATGTGTCAGAGCTGCAGGTCCATTGTGGTGCATATGTACGAGTGCGAATAAAAGTTTTGACAGTTGGTGGTCACTTTTATGGTACAAATAGTCTGTATACAGAATTATATGTATTCTGTCATTCTGATAATTTTACCCGGAACAATGTGCGCGCTCCTTTAGTTTAAAAGAGGCTAGTGATATGGAATCATGGGAGAGGAAAAATGGTATCCAGGTGTAACACGAGAGTGCTCCCTACAAACTGCCAAGTAGTTCAGGAAGACAATAGTGTTAACGTTTGACTGGGATATCCCGCGTTGATCGTGGCAGGTACGGATGATAATAAGCGAGTTGCATCTGCTGCACCGGCTGCATCAAGGGACAAGGATAGACTATGTGCGCTCAACGGGTTGTAGCGATATGGCTCTTAATGGTCCCGCCATTTAACCGTACAAAAGATCAAACGCCACTCACCCAGTCCCATGTGTTACCCACTTTTATTGTGAATAAACATCATGACGGTCTCCCTTAAAGCTAGTACATACCGAAGTTTAAATCAATTTTGCTAACTAATACAGTAACAGTACAGCGCGTGCTTACGAAATTGCATATGCCCGTAACGTATGGATAATGAACTTACAGTATATGGCATGATCAGTCTTAAAAATAAAATAGATAGTGGCTTATGTAATTGTATATTATGTAAAATTTGGTTTAAGTACCGCAGACCAGTTAATAACGCATATAATTCGATCCTTAGCCTGACCTGCTTAAACTTTAAAAATTTAATAGAATAGCGGATTGGTTTGATTTACTAGATGAAAAATTAGAAATACTGGCGATACGGTGGCAAATAGTGAGTCATTTGGGAACCGTTTAACGGGCACTGAAGCGTAAATGTTTTTTAACAAACCGGATTGACCCACATTGCCTGTAAATTTGACACACTGTTTTAAAACAAAAGCATTTCCCTGGAGTCAGTCAAGCAATCCGACGTATAAAGGCCACTATTAAAAATCTTGCAATTTTGTGGAATATTTATTTCCGTCCGGTTTTTAGTTTAGCCGACCGTGAGAAGTATCTCGGATATGAAATCCGAGGCTGCGTTCTCTTAACTACTGCGGGCATTACGGTTATTAATCAGTTATTAATTAATCAGCCATGACAATTTAACATTCCGATATTGGTTAGGTTTTTGTGTACGTATTCTTATTATGGTTTTCCATGTCCACACGCTATTTGATAACCGATGCTTGTGCATACAGCAGACTACTGGGATTGTAAAACCTCGAGCTAGAGAAAATAAACTGCATATAGACAGCAATTATTGTTATTAAACAGACGCCGCCGTACTGCTGTGCGATATTGAATAGAATTGTCTATCTTTCTCTCGTTTGGGTTTATACGAGAAATGTGGTTTGATTAGCATCGTGCAAATATGGACATACGGTACAGGGCACCTCCTGGCGGTGTGCATGCGGACTGCCATGGCAGACGTCAAAATTGTTGATTAAGAAACCAATGCAAGGCATCGTTAAAGAAAGCATCCACATAACCGGTTGCCATTTGTATGGGTTGTAAAGTACAATTATGTTTGAGAGTTTGTGCTGTTGCATGGCCCGCTTTATGGCGGATTATCAAGCGATGCTACGAGAGAATTCCTTTGCTTTGTAGTGTGGGGTACAAGAAAAATATTGAAAAGTTTGTGTTTGAGGGTTGTTTAGCTTTTTGAATGGTTGATATTACACCAGTCAGCTAAGTTGCAAATTATGGAATACATGGATGTTATCAGATGGTCTGATGCTCAAATAAAAGGTGATTCATTAGCTGAGTGATTAGATTAGCATATAATTATATTTATCGATATAGGCTTAACCATGCGGTCATACACAAATCCTGAATAGGAAATTATGTCGGATTGGTTTCACGGTAACAGAGGCATCCATCCAAAGTGTAGAAAAATTAGTCACAGAAAAAAACAGAAGAACGATTCAGTGGCAGCTACTACAGAATATCAAGCACATGTTGTAGTAATATATTATGGATTTGCACTTTCGCAGCTTTTCGTTTGCGCTAAAGTGGAAATTTCGCATTGACCAGCTGTACTGATGCTATGCTATGCGTGCCGATGACCGCCTTGTTACAGATCAGAAATTTGTTTTGTAAGACAATATCATAAGCAGTAAAAACTGTGACACGAATGATTATCATGTGCAACATGGCAATTATATTGCGCCGGGTACGGTACGAGCATTTAACAAAGCATGTCATCTGTTCTGTTCCGCTGCTCCGTCTTCACGTATTTCGTTTCGTATTGACGGTCATACAAGAGGACAGTAGCCGGTAATTCATATTTATCTATCACAGGCAGTTGTGAGGAGGGGATGGCGCTTCTTTTAGCTATATTACCGAAGGAGGGTTTAGTGATGCGCAAAAACAGACATTGACGTTATTAACCAAGATGGATTCTGGGCGTTTTTCTTAAAGTTATTTGACAGGGAACGAAATGGAGCTTACAGCTCTCTGAGCTTTGCTTTAAAGATTTACGAAGTATCAAGCCCCGTAATCCGCTTGTTCGGCAAGCATATTCTCTCTTGCTAGCTGATGAAATCCGTAAACTGATTCATGTCAGAAAAGCCACTACCGGAGATCATATCAGACTATAGGGGAAATGTTTTCTACTGTCAGTGCGCATGAATTTGACATTATTGAACTAGACCACACGCAGGTTAACTGATCAAGTATGGATCATATAGGGTTGGATTTTTATAGAAAGTCGGAGTGTGTTTAAAGCAAATACCTGTACTTGTACGACATCAGTGTAGCTGTTGTAAAATATGTATGATTTATTGTGTTCCAGTACACCGCGAGATCGCATTAAAATTTAAAGTTTTTGTGCCAGTAAGCGCATCCGCAATCCGTAATTAATATGTAAGTAATGATTTGAAATTCTGAATATGTTCCTGACCGGTGTCCTTACAAGTCTTGTATAAATTCCCAGTAAGAAGTAGTTTTGTTACGAAGATTGGCTAATAGCCTAATACGATGTTATCCTCGTATGTCCGCTAGTTTGGTACCAGTCAGCTCGCTTTCTGTTGTGGTATTGTTTTGCCGTGCGACGGCAAGCGTTTGATATTGTTTCATTTGCTAGATTTCATTCAGGCCACGGGGAAGCTGGATTGTTATCTTTTGACCGGGGTATTGAATGAAATACCTAGGATTATTAACGTATGATAATCTTCTCTGTAATCTAAGGCAGGCATTATTGTTGGTCCATGGCACAATTGTCTAAACAAACTAAAACATCTTGTTCTAGCATCTACATCTTGAACGCTGCGTTGCGCGTATCTCTTTCGCTGGCTAAAGCTGTTAGATTTTTGGAGAGTTTGTTCATTATTGTATTTCGGAATACTTGATTGGATTAAACTTATGTAACAGGTTTATTGGCGCACTCGATAACTAGAGAATTAGTTACGGTGGTTGAACTTGAAGATATCTCTTCCGCGAAGGATGTGTGAAAATGAGAAGGACATCTGGTGTTTAATCTTTGAGGCGTACATTACAAGCGGTACACATTACCGGATCGCAATTACCATATTTCTCTGCATGTCGCCACGTATTTTTTGTCGCTACCTGCCGTGTTAGATTTAGGTAATATCCATAATGAAACTATCGGATGTAAGGTTCTAGGACATCGTCGGTTTTTTTTGACATATACTGGTAAGGCGTTGCTATTATCTATGAACGCTTGTACTGCGCTGTAAAAAATTGGTAATTGTAGATTTAATAATTGGTTGCTGGTCAAAATGCGCAGGACTGTGGTGGACATATTGGTATTACGTCCACTCAGGATATGTGTGCTGTAAGGTAAAGATGACAGCAAATTATAGAGTGTAACAACCTCCTCTGCAGAACCATTTTCTGTAATCCTCTGCAATTAATCATTCGCATATGTGTACGAGGAAAAACGTGTCCGACTTACGACATGTCAAACTGCGCAGCTCATGGTGGGGCGGCTGTGTTTTTTAAATGATGTGTATATTCGCACTCTTTTTACATTTTGTGGTTAGCGTGCGTGTGTGCGGCGATGCTGATGTTTTAGCCTTTTGACATTGTTATACACATTAATTTAGAAGCGTGTTGTTGGAAACAATGATAGTTTTCTCAGCAGGGTTTCCGAACAAAATATATGCAATCATTTTATTTGAATACTTTTCTCGAGCTTACTTATGTGTCCTTTAATCTTCTGTCTGAGGGTTTTTTACATTCGATAATCTTATCAGCGCGCTTCTTATACATTATTGTTCTTTGAGGTGTTGGCCGATCTTTAATTGGATTGCCATGAATTCGAACTGTACTGTTAAAACGCCACACGAAGTGTGCATATGCATTAGTGGTATGCCGGTTTCCAAAGTGCGGAACGGATGATTGCGCCATAGGTTAATAATTTATGCAGATTGTGAAATATCGATATTTAAGAGAAGTACCTAGCTGCACTGTAAATAAACATTGTAAAACTGTGTCAATAAACTCGCACTGGGTGTCGTACTGTATCATGTTGTATTTGGATAGGATTATGTTGCTAAATTTATCTCTTGGCGATCAGTATAATCATAATTGATTTTTTGAAATGGATCGATTCGCCAGTGCTCGTCAAGAGCCTAGTTTATATTATGAGCAAAAGGGCTCTGTATAGGTCAAGCGGTATTTTGTATGCGGTGGTTTTAAGATTGTGAGAACTTAGGGAAATATTTATTTCTGATATATTTATTGCATCTCACAAAAGAAACATCTGAAACACACATTTCATGCAGCTAATACATATACTGAGATGCATGTCAACTGCTAACTAACTACAGATACATATACCCTGATAAAGGGTGAGAATTATGAATATTATATAGATATGCATGCATTTTAGTTTTAGTTAGATTGTTCATGCAAATAAGAGTATAACATTTGATTATAAGGAGTGTTAATGTATTGTACACTGCTCAGTGTATAAGCTGTAAATTGTAGGACCATTAGAAGATGATTGGCATTTGCGCTGCATTAAAATTAAATGGTAAGCTATTTTCTTATCATCTTGTCTGAACAATTTGAAAAGGACGTAAAGAAAAGAACCCGAGGGAAAAGTGTTTCCGTGGAAGGCCGATCAAGTGGACGGATAGGACCACTGCGGCATAACTGGAAAACAGTAGTTATCGGTCACTTTAGTCGACATTTGCGTGATGGTCATAAGTGAACAACATCTTCAAGACTTCCAGCGCCTCCTACTCTAAAATTGTCTATTGGAAAATGGAAAAGAATGATTAGTGCCTTTGGCAGACTTTAAGATCTAAGTTTGTTCCTCTTTACGTTGTTGATTGTTCTGAAATACAACTTCTGTATAAATCGCTCGCGTAAGTAACGAAAGCAAAAAATGCGGAAAATGTATATCATGTTTATGTATGTATAGAAGTGTCGTTCCCCACATACTATAATATAGATCTAACAATAAGCGCGCATGTAAAATGGGCAGTATGTATGCTGATGGCTAGGTTACGTTTAGGTAGCATGAATTCCGCCTGGGCTGTTTGCATTTGCGGGAATGTTTTTAATATTTAATGAGTGATACGGATAACTAGGTATAGGACGATTTGATTTTATGACACCGGGAAAGCGAAACAGCAATCTGAATGCACGACCAATTATAATCCAGAAACTTCTTTTTAACTGCTTGACCATAGTCCAGTTCGCTCGAGTAACTCGCTGAGCCGTACGCTAAGGGCATATAAGAGTACAAGCGACAAATTGGCGACGGCGAGTGTATGTAATTGAATTAGTGGTAATTTCCTGTTGCCATCTCGAACCAGTTAGCTGACTCGAGGGGGCGAAAGGAAAACAGCGTGCTTTTAGTGTCCGTCCATGGTGAACTTGGTATGAATGCACTGTGTACATTGGTTCCGCACGACGAGAACTTATTGATAGCGGAATTGCGGCAGACAACAGTGATTTACTGTTCTCTGTATTGCACGACTTCTCAAATGGATATACGTCTAGGAATTTGTTGTGAATTAGACTGTGGATGAAGGAGAGGAAATTTTAACGTTTTATACAATCAGTCTGATTCGGACGCAGAGTAAAAGAGGAGATCGAGTTCCTCTCAGGTCATTAAGCACGAACTGACCAGCGCGATAATCACTAGCATGTCAGAATTGTATTTATACACAAGTGACTGACTCTGTTGCACTTATGGAAGTGTTCAGTGGAAATTTAGCAGAAAACAGGAAATGCCGTTGACAAGTAGTGATCATGACATACGTAATCCAGAAATTCTCTTCTGTGAGAAGTTCGGGTTTTCGTCTCAAATTCACGCCTGATATTGAGATTCTAATTGAAGCGCATTTTAGCGCGGTTCCAGGGTCAGTATCAGATTCTTAGACTTGTTGGTGGTCGTTCCCACGTGTTGACTTAGTAAAATATTTGTAAGGAAGACGACGCTTCGATATTTTTTAAAAATCTGTGACTGATACCTAGGTGCTGATACAATAGGTGCTGTTAAATTGTTTGTCTGTGTATTTGCGACCAGTTGCAGTATAACGGAGTTCAGCTGAAGTACTGAAGTTTTTGTAAATACTAAAACGCCGATTTCAGTGGCTATGCTTATAGGTGGCGTTGTTCACTGGACAATTTGACAATTGACACACTTACTTATCAACTGGAAGCTGAAAGCACTTTTTTTAAAAATTTAAATTGTTTTGTGTTTCGCAGTGTATTCTGCTCGCTGCTGCTAACGATATCTGTTTTGCTTGACAGCACTAATAAGCCCATAATATCCGCCTTAGCCGATCGGCGAGGTGCAGTACGGTGCCAATACCACCAGTCGGAAGCACACCACTTTATGCTTTGTAATCGTTAGGCGTGCTGGCTATTTCGCGCTCTCTTAGCTGACCGGATTTAGGTGGATAGGTTGATCGTTGGCGATTGATTGTTTAGATCACGGGGAACAGAGTGTGAAAGCCTCAGAAAGGGATTTTGCATGGAAAACTGAGAGAGGCTCTGCGCGCTAAATTTAAACTAGTTTACTGGGGGTTAATGTGAAAATGATCCGTATGATGGAACTTTTGTGACCATTGTTATTCTAAGGAAATCGTGATCGCCGGCGCCCTGGATCGTCCACAACACCGCGTAGCTTGTCAGCACTGGGTTGATATTTCAAGCAAACAGATTGCAGTTGATCCATTTATGCATCACTGACCAGCCGAGCTAATTGTTATTGAACGCTGTGTAAAAGCATATTACGCCTAGCCGGCGCAATATTAAGGGTTTCCATTCTGAACAGCGGAAACGTGGGTTTAAGTACAGTATTTGGCTGCAATATAAAGAGGCTTACATTGTTACTCGAATGTTTTGCACTTGGTACGAGAGAAATAGTAACATTTTAGTGGTTAAAATGTGTGTTTAATTTATCGATCACATTGTTAATGGTAGGATGTGACGGTCATATAATGTTATGGATTATGTTTTCGTGACCGTGAACTGTGGCTGAAAGTCGCCTCTGGTGAAGAATACATGACGATGAAGATGATGAATAACAGTGTCCCCGGCGCAGCATCTTTCGCCTCTGTATGTTTATATTGTAGATTTTGTTAAGAGCGCGAAATCCTCATGGTACATAAACGACATACGGCAAAAATTTATTGCTCTTTTATTTGTCTATTAAGTATGTGACTCTGCAATCAAGCTATAATTCATTCATGTCAGTTTCATAACCCGCATGTATGCAGCGAGAGAAGCCATTTTGCAGTGCACAAAGCTAAATCGGGGGAAATGGGGTCTGTTTGTATTATATGTGAAGCATGTGTCGAATTTTGCAAAATTAGTGATGCGGAACGAGTATTGATTAGTTCTGATGGATTTAAAATTGGGGATTCTGCCGGCGGAGAGTTAGAGTGCACTTTGGGGCTGATTTTAACTGAGCTGAGGGATCCGCTTGCTTAACCGAGTGAATAAACAGCATTACCCGTGTTACGACATTTGATATGCGCAGCGGGAAAAATACCTTCATCTCTCGGAATGGTCAAATATTAATCTGAATATCACGAGCAAAAAGCAAATTCAACATGCTCATCTAATGTGTTAGAAAGAATTACGAAGGGTACCTTAAGTCTTTAACGTGCGCAATCAGCTTGCTCTCCCAAAATTTCTGTAGAAGATCAGTAGTTTAGTTAGTGCTCTTTAGTTAGATATGGGCCATCCACAATAACTGGACCATATATACTTAGTACGTACAGATGTCTGTATGTTATCGTACCATTATCCGATTTGTGTCTTCATAAATGTTATTATTATCAAGAAACTTCGCATACGGTGTAGCTCTGGAAAAACAGACTGTGTAAGTCCTGTACTCGTGCTGTAAAACGATAGAATTTCGCTCGAACAACAATCCGGTCAAAATCAGTTGACAAAATTGCGTTTGCAGAATTTACTTGTTATTACGCTTTTCATCATTCTGACGCATCTGCGACAGACGGTAGTTACCTTCCATTAACAATAAAATGAAAAATCATTCATGAAAACCCTCATTTTCAGTCGTTCCAGCTGAATGAATTTTAGTATGATCGAATACATTACTGTATAAGCTGTGCCCAGCAGTGGTCAGCAGATTCTGACAGCGGGTTAACTTTATGCCGATTTGATAGCTTCAGAGTCCATGAATCGCAACATAGATATTTATATAACTAAACAAAACATAATCATGTTTTCATTTTGATTGTATCACTATGATTGAGTCGGGGTTAGGCTTGGTTAAAATTGGAATCGATACAGTCGGGTGAATTTCTTTTATTTTTAGTGGCGATAAATGTAAGTAGATCCAAGCGTGGCCTGCACTTGAATGGTAGTCTCCCGTGAATTTTTGATTACTTTCAAACATGGTCCAAGTGGGCACTTGATGAGCAAATGTTATACACGGATGTAGCCGTTATTTTCATTATTACAAGCAACGCATCGCTGTGTGGTTTGATTGCCATGCCGAGCGGCCTGCGACTGTGTCGGAATTATGACACGTTAAAATAGTGTCATTAAGTTCTTACGTCAATATTTGCCACACTATAGAGCTGTCTTTGAAAATTCCGCTCTAGCATTCCCGTACTCACAATGAATGCTATCAAATGAATTAAAGCGCCAATAAGGGAATACGTCGTGTTTGACCAGAGATGTATGGATTTATTATAATATCATTTAAGCTGATCGTGACAAGTAGTTTCCGGTTCCCATACAGTAGAAAAACCGACAGTTACCTAGTGTCTAACGGTATACGATATGAAAATCAAGATGTGATTATGAGTACTGTATCCTCGAATGCACGTGTACATGGTATAGAAACGCTCTGTTCTTATTTCTGTATCGTATATTTCGCTTTTGTTTTAAGTGCATAATTCAAGCGTATGCCTATATTATATAAGCCACACGCATGTACATGACATAAGAAACATATACGTTAAACTGACCATGGCTTTTATTATAATTGTAGGACACATTGCCGCAGTAGAGTCCACGACTCCCGCAATTTTCTCAGAACCTATGGAAAATCAGACAGTTCATTTGGGCCAAACAGCGACATTTGCTTGCCGGGTAGCCTCTAGTCGGAGGACTGGTTGGAAGCATGGAGACCGGCTAATTTTTTTGGAAGGTGATCCCGGTAGCTCCAAGAATCAACGGTATAGTACGGATTACAAGGGCCCTACCGGGCTGCACGTTCTGACCATCGCCAATGTCACCGCGGACGACGACGACAGCGTTAGCTGTTTCGCATATCCACCGAATTCTGATGCTGTTTTTCCCACCATCATGTTAGCATATTTGAAAGTATTGGGTAAGCCACGTAACTTCTGTTGAGATCGACCACTTAAACCGATTAATTTCGGCAGTATAATTTCACTTTTCAATCGCTTGAATTTTTTTCTGGGATGTGCAACGACTTCGCAGCTGTATAAACATATTTTCTTATGTAAATATTTTTATGTGTTTGATTCGTCTCATTTGGACATAAGTACATGAAAGTGGAAAAATTGGTTCACGATAACTGCTTGCAGTTCTGCATTTTTATTTTCACTTTGAGCGTTGAAAGAAGAGTATTACAAGAGGATTATGGTGTACCGTTAATATAAATTTTGGATAAATGCTTGCAGTTCCTCCTTCGGATATCGTTATATTTATTGGTTCATCACGTTCACCGGCCTCCGCCACCGGCAGTAATCTCAAAGTTCGCATGGGGGAAATGGTCAATTTGACGTGTTTTGTGCCCGATGGACGACCCACTCCAAAACTTGTGTGGTATCGCAGCTCGAAGCAAGTCGATACGAGAGGTAATCCATTGTACAATGCAACAAGTGCCTAATCTCAAGTATTTTTCACACTTCGTATTTTCAACTTGTGGAATTCTTGTCCAAACTGTTGTGTGTGTTCTTTTAAAGATAATGCGGGATACGCTGTGGGCGAATCGTCGAGTGTCAATGGCACGTACAGCTCTCTAATCTTTCGAGCCAAACCGGATGATAATGATGTGGATTTCACCTGCCAAGCCGAAAGCATAGCGCTCAGCCGACCTTTAGCGCGTTCCGTCAAACTACTTGTGCTTTGTGAGTATCGCTAATTTTCGGAATTTGTGCAGAAACTGTACTGTATACAACAAACTGGTAAATTGCAACGGGACAATTAGCGTGCGAAAAAAATCAAAAAATTTGAAAGACAAGGCAGTGCAAGACGTACACGGAGTACCGCATTGTTTTGGCACAGTTTCTGATAGTTTGCGTTTCTTAGTTCCTCCTTCCACGCCAGTGATACGTGACAGAGACGGCGTGAAAGTGGGCGATAAAGTGAAAGTGCGTAAAGGAGAGCGCGACTTCCGGTTATTGTGCTCATCGGATGGCGGCAATCCCATTCCACAGCTGACATGGTTTCGCAACAACATTCAAGAGGACAGCGCTGAGACCACACATCTCTCGTTGGGCCGTGCCGCTTCGGCCGTTCTGACGTTTGTCCCCCGTGAGATTGACAATGGCGCAATGCTCAAGTGCGAAGCCGTTAACGAGCTCATGCCGCGCGGTGTCGATGTGCAGACCACGCTGAGTGTTCTGTGTAAGCGTTCTTTCTATCTTGTGATTAAATTGAACTTACTTATAGCTGTTTCTACATTAAAGGTGTTTTTTAGGTTTCTTAAACATATTTCTTTCTGAATAAATTTTATAACATAACATAACATGAACATTTTATTGCATCGTTATATGAACATTTTATTTGCATCGTTATGTTAGTTCTCTTCTTAATCGTAGTACCGAGTGTTGGTTAACTAAAAAAAACATTTTGTGCCTGACAGTCGCTTTTTCGCAAAAACAAAACATTTGGACAATACTCGTAGGACTTAATCTGGCCTTAGTTATCCTGAACAAACTATCGAAATTGTTTTCAGCGAAATGTTATCGTCACTGCACTTTGTCTACTACGCTTAAAGTGTTTGTCTCCCATTATTTTTTTTGTCGATAGTTGGCCCATCGACGGTCAACCTAAAAACACCGCGTGAAGCCCGACCCGGCAGTTCTCTGGATGTGAATTGTACATCCAATCCGAGTAATCCCGCCGCAGAAATCACATGGACTATCAATAACAGGCCATTTCGGGAAAAAAGTGTCCATTACCAACCCACCAATGATGGTATGTTTTTCGTTATCCGCTTGTAAAGTTGCATAAGTTGAACGGACAATGTCGATGTTGAATAACTGTTTCCGAAAAAAATCCATTTCCCGTACTGTAACAAAAAGGATGTTCGAGGTGATGACATGAATATTTAAATAATGCTGCATATTGACGAAAAAATTGTCGGCGTAACTTAATAAAACGAAATCCCTGTTGAGAATCTGGTATAGCATCTTCCTTTGGGAGTTGGTTACATTTTGCAAACCATATTTGCAATAAAAAATTGATGAGTTTACACTGAATGTTGATAGAGGGAGACAATAATTTCTCATGTATATTGTTATTAGGTGCTTTCATAACCACGTCCACCATCATCATCAAACTATCCCCCGATGAGTACAGCGACATTTCCGTGACGTGCCAGGCGGCCAATAGCGAGATCAGCGAAGTGAGTCGGACCAGCGCCGTGGTCACGGTGACGCCGAAGATCATTCCGATGCAGCCCACAACGAACAAATTCGACGTTTACGATGCCGCTGGGAATCCCATTGACACGACCAATGCGACGGATGTGGACAGTGTCGGACAAACGGGAACCAAACCGGAGAATCTGACCATGATCGTGGCGGTGTCGGCGTCCGTTGGCGGTGCGGTGTTCTGTGCACTGTTGGGCTGTTTGATTTACGTGTTAATCCGGGGAAAAAGCAAGAAATTTGAAGGTAAATGTTATTCGCTGGTGTTGATGGATCAGTGTATTTTTGATCCGCAAAGACAAGATAATACCGGTCAAGGCTGGCAGAAGATGTTTATACGGAGATTGTGTTTCCAGTTGGATGTGTATAATGTAGGACATGTAGATACGTATATTTATAGCCAGAGCGTTGGGGGCTTATAATCTGACATTGATATCCTGAGCTGGTCGTTTATTGATTGCGTTTTGTATTGTATTTGTCGGTCAGTGTTCCGAGTTGAGGGTTTATTGTGAGATTTACTTGATGGGGTGTCAGTTTCAGTGTAGGCTTTGAGATCAATACGAAGGATCTTTAATTATGCTTTCCCCTGAAATTGATGGATCACGAGAGGCTTCTGAATAATTGGTCAAAATATTTGCATAAGACACCCTATGTTGATGAGGTGTGTTTCTTTGTAGAAATGGCAAACAGCGACAGCTCGGGTAGTTCCAAAGGTCACACGGAAGTGTGCAGTCAGAATGGTATGGACACCGGCACGGAGACAACGGGGTTCGATGTGGAGAAAACACCAGTGGATTCGTATTCCGGACCGAAAAATCAACTATCGCCCTCAGCGGTACGCACAAATGCCGCGAGCACATATCTGCTGGATGAGCCATACCACAGTCCGTACGGGACATACAAGCACTGGACAGCTCCTGAGCCAAGTATGTGAAGATTCGCCTAAATCATTATTTGTAAAATTCAAATTTGTTTTGTGTTTTCCTACGATCCACCATTCGTAAAATAGTGCTGTAATAAACGGTTAAACATTAACATTGGCTTTTTTAGCTCATGATTTGGAAAACGAAATGGGAGTCGATTACGATGCTGAGGATTTTTATATTGAGAACTTACGCAGAACTGCCCGCCAGACAATGCAGCCTCATACACACAGTCCGTCGCCACTCCGACCCATTCCCAACCATTTAACGTATGAACCGATCCATAAAACCTCTCTGTTGTCGACCTTTAACGGACAAGCCATTCCAACGTATCGAGCGGAAGCCTTGGTGGATGAGCTGAAAGGTCATCTGGTATAAGGACACTAAATCCGTGTGCTGTGATGATACAGGAGAGCCATAATTGTACACGTTCCGAGTGGTTTGCGGGGTCGAGAAATCGAGGATGTTTTAACTTTCTGAGCGGTCTCTTTTTTGTGGAGAGAATAAAAAGGGACCTTTTGTGCCAAAGAGCGGGATGGTTGGCGAAAATGGTTCGGCCAGCACATTCCCGAAATATTAATAATGTTTGTAGGTATTCACTGATTAGTAGCTGGGTGCATCATTGCACTTAATGTCGAGGGGAGGGTTTTTGTGTAAGCTCTTCTATTTGATGTATTCTAGATTTTATGTTTTATTATGGTGGCTACGAGGAGTATGGGAATCTTCAGCTTCACAAACTGTATACACGCTTTTGTTGCTCAATACGGTCAAATATGTTGTCGATGGGTATATGGAATGTTCAGGTGAAATAAAAATGTTGGTACAATTCGTACTCGTACTTGTTTTTGTGAGTAATGTGACCGAATACCCAATTTATAAGATAGTACAGTAGTAAAAGACAATTGTACTGAGTTAGGTAGGATGAGTTAGTAAATTCTAATACGGATTTGTTATTCGCATAAATTATGAAGTGTTTTTTGCATCTGGTTAGAGACATATCGACAAGCAATGCATTCGAGCGCTGCACTGGCGCACGATACTTAAATCATATAAGCATATAAATTAATAATTATAATATTTAGGCTTTACAAGTAAGTACATACAGTCCATTCTCCTGCAGATTTTGTTTGACCGTTTTGGCAACGAAGCCGCTGTTTACATCATCGCTTCCTGTACGGCTTTATGCAGTCATTGAAGCGTTGGGTAAAAACTGCTTTCAGAGTTTTTTCGTGCCCGTGTTATCTGTCGTGAAAAAAACTTATGTATAAACGGTTTTGATCTTCCCAGTCATGAGTAATTACTTTGATGAGGTTTTATTAAGTATACGAGTATATTTCATCTTTTAACTTTTAAGTAATCAAATTCGAAAACAGCAAATACACAAAAGGAAAAACCCACCGCTTCGGGAGGCGATTACCGCTCTGCTTAACAAGTGCGTGCTTTGTTGGTGTGTTATCATTACTGACAGTACATATGGATTTCGATTTCGGAAAAGGCGAAAAGCATTTTCGAAGTTTTGCAAATGGAATTAATTACAAGGCACTCCCGAAGTTTTCTGCCATTTGCTTTCGTTTGTGAGCTTCGATCAGGATTCAGAACGGTACTGATATCTATATATAGAATCGGCTCAGAGCGCTTATTATTCTGTTTTTACTCTTCTTGGCACTAAATTGGTCGCGGAAATGTTCCCTGCATGTGACTTGTACCAGGTAAGTCTTACGATCTGCGAATCAGTAAGCTGTAAGAACACCGTAAGTTAGGTCTAGTCGTTCAGGTTAATTTTACGATGTACCGCAAAAATGCGCGACGAAGAAAGGCATGCGATATCAGTCAGAGCATGAGCAGAAACCTCCATCGCTTTGCGCATTTGCAGATCTCGCCGTCGGAATATCAGCGGCTAACCGTCGAGCAGAAGCCCGACTCGTCGGAGGCCTTCAAATCCGCTGTTTTTCAGCGCTTGTTTGCCATCACCGTGCCTGCACGCTCCAAAGACGCCGTGATCGGATTGGTTTCCAAATTGCAAACCGTCCTCGAGGGAATTATCCTGCAGGGAGCCAGTGGCATGTTCACTGCTTGCGTAAGTGGGATATTGGTTTTTCACAGCAGTGTGTAAATTTCAGCCGTAGCAAATTAAAAGTGCAATACTGCGTCATTTCGACAACATGTAAATATTTGAAATAATTGCAGTATCGATTTGTTTTCGCTTTGAAAATTGGTTTCACAGTAAACATTACATTGTGTATGTTTTAGATCGTGGACGAAGTGAAATTAGTAGGACAGTATCAAAAAGACACAACGATTACCGGTCCGAGAGAATTATATGCGGAAATTGTTATTCGATTGAAAACTTCTCCTTCAGGTAATTTGAATTTTTGTTTTTTCATTACACCGTGATGCGTCGATACATAACACATTCTGTCTTTTTTTAGTTGTCACCCTGCGATTACTTGGGGAGAAAATCGTCGGGGATTTGATGCAAAGTTTTCCAAGCGAAAGTAAAAATGATGCCTTGATTCCGAAGTTTAATAATTTTAATCTGCAGTACTGTGGTGCCGTTTTAGAGTTTGGTTGGGCCATGGATGGATATATTCTGGAAGTTTCATCGTCTCTAGCCAGTGTGAAAATTCATGTCACCGCTGAATCTGCAGGCCAAAACACACCCGTACCGGATACAGATCAGCCGGATCCCGATCTAGGTACTTTTGCACTCGCGGGCTTTTTGGTGGTGTTAAGTTGTTAACAGTCACTGGATATTTATGACTTATGGAAATTGGTCATTTTTCCTAACAGTTCCTGCGGATGTTCTTGAAGCAAGCGCCAGACTTGTGGAGGAAGCGGCTTGGTTTGCGAATAATGCGTCAGCTTCCAAGTTAGTTACCAAATCTGGAAATACAGTTTTGTGTTAGTAATTTGCTGCTGAGGTTTTTCTGTGTTCCAGTTGCAATTTCCGTTTCATTTTCTCTTGTAGCATTAAAGGGTTGGTTCGGTTGTTAACGGATCTCAGGGAGCGACATACTTCGTTCAGTATCTTTACTGATTCCGCTCTTGATCTTTTGGTATGTAACAAATGTTGAAGCGCCAGATAACTTCCATTCTGTTGCGTACAGTCGTTGCTGATTGTTCTGCGTCTGTTTTGTAGGCCCATTTATGTGTAACGGCACTGGTGGAGGGAAGTACTTTGTCCATAGAGTCAGCTTTTCGGTGAGCTTTTGCGTTGGGTCCCCGTCATGTAAATAGTAGGAAACTGCACCGCTGTTGGCTGGCACTAAAAGATCGAAGCGAAGCGGCAAACCAAATTTAATAAAGTTTATTCAATAAACTGTTTACTGAGCTTTCTTTTTAGTGGTTGCTTACAAATTGTTTATTTTTTTTCAAATTTCCCAGTTTGTTTTATTATTTTTTGTGTTCAGTAAATATAAATCATAGATTTATTTCTTATTATTAATGCATGAAAGAGGCATCGAAAAGTCCCGTTTTCTTAAACACAGAGGACCTTCGCTACGCTTTAGTGGATTATGCTTAGATGTGCAATATTTCTGTAAATCTTTTCTTCCTTAGCGTTAGTATTTGGCATGCATTTTAGGCGATTTCTTGAGTTGCTGTCGATGGGAATATTAATGCGAGACGCCTGGCCCACCACCGAACTGTTTCTGTACAAGAATGTTCCGGTGGAACAGCGCGTGGCAGCTTCGCGAACGGCTTCCGAACTTCTGTGTCAGATTAGTATGGGGGATTTCCGAGCAGTTCTGGCCACGCATTGACTGAGTAATGCGTAAGATCTACCAAATTTGTTTTGTTTTTGTTTCAACTTCGTTGGAAATATTCGGGCGCTCGTAATCGTCAGTCTAGCTAGCCTCGCTTTTTGGTTAGCCTCAGAAATGGAAACTATATTTTGCAATATTATTTTGTATATTTTTATAACTTTTTGTTATTTATAAAGACAAATGTCAAGTGCAGTGGGATAAAAGGTATTACAAAATAGAAGAGATCTATTCAGCGTTTACTGATTTCCAATCATTAATTCCAGAAAATGCATTCATTTAGCATTAATAAATACAAATATATTTCGTTTTACTTTCTACGTCAAGACTGTGATGAAAGTTCGCAGAGGAATTTGGTTAAAACGGTAAAATGCTCCTCGGCATCGAAGCAACGAAAAAGCATTTTGTGTCACACAGAACTGCAAGAAAACTGAAAGAACTGCGACTAATACACATTCCAGGTACCATGAATGATGGTCATTTTAGCCCCATGGGAATCAATAAAATTTCTGGACATCAAACAGCTTTTTTTGCCGCTTCCTCGACGAAAGTGGCCAGTTTGACATCCCGCTGCGAGAGCCCATTAACATCATGGCTACTGAGGGTGATTTTCACCTTATTATAAACATTGAACCATTCCGGATGATGGTCCATTTTCTCAGCTAACAGTGCCACACGCGTCATAAATCCAAAGGCCTCGTTGAAGTCTTTGAACTGGAATTCCTGCAAACATAGCCAAATTTTTATGTTTCCCCTGTACGATATCGAATGCAATCCATACCATATCAACTGGCATAATTGCACAAAATATTATCAGTGCACAACAGTTTTCGCGATGCTGCTTACAGGGTGCAAACACCAAAAGTAATCGTTCCAGTGTTAACAAACAAGTTAGTTGAAGTTACTACAGTAGCTTGTGCAGTACTTCATACTCTTATGAACTGATTGTTGGTAAATTGATAACGATCACGCAAAGGCAGCAGCAAATCATAGAGAACAAACCCAAAAGTATAACTGAAACAGTCTCAGTACATAATTATATATGTATTGCAAACGCGGAAAGAAAAACTGCAGTTATTCAATTTTACAAGAATTCTGTAGTTGAACAGAATTACAAAATAAATTATAAACCCACCTTATGAATAGCGTCTCTCCCTTCCACCATGGTCCAGCCCGCATTCTGCAAGGGCTGAAGGTGTTGGCTGCGATCTTCGCTGCTCAGTTTTGGAAACTTGCTAGCAAGAGACTGCAAGAAAAGATGCCGCGTTATTACTCACTAACTAATTTACTGTTCATGGTGTTTACAGTTTACCTTAACAAACATTATCAGAATATGAAAGGGAAACAGTACAGCACGCATACGACATAACAAACAAGTGTCTTAGAAAACGATGTAGGATGTACGTAAACGTATGTACGTAATTTAAAAAATCATCAATAGCCCCCGTCTACCCTCCGAATAGGTGCACCAGCAACTCATAAACTCACCATTTTGGGTTTCAGAGAAGAAAACTTGGAAGAGCTCTTAGAGAATGATAAAGTTTGAATGGGCTGAAGTGGCGCAGTAGTCACCGTTGATTGCTTCTGTGTGCCACTCTGCAAGAGGCAGCGGTTTAAGGCATGGCTGTCTGCAAAAGATATTGTCGAGAAATGCTTTCCTGATCCTTTTATCGCTACAGATAATCGATAGTTCAACTTCATAATCATAGCTGATCGCGACAAGTTTCCACGACGGCCACTGTGGTCGTACCTTTGCACCATAACAAATAACACAGACTACGGGCAAGTGAGTCTCTTTTTAGCGCAAAGGATTTTCATATTCTATAATATAATAAAGTTTAAAATGCGAGGTCTGTGGTACGGGTACTTCCGATAAAATTGAAATTAAACAAAAGAAAAACTCGAAAGCCCGCAACAACTCAGTCTCTAAACAAATTGTGTGAAAATTTCTTTGGTACAGAACACTACTCCACTTAGCCCGAGCACCTCCGGGGTAGTAGGACTTCAAACAAGTGAATAAGCCAGCCACCATTGGGAAGGCAGCAACGAGCTCCAAGATGCCGGAAAAAGACTTGCTTTAAATTTTAAAACAAGGTAGTATTGTACACTAACAGTAAGTACAGTAACTTAAATTTCTAGTTGTTTTTCTTACTGCATTTTGGCGTTTATTATAATCACTTTTCAAAGACAATAAAACATAATTTTTTTTGCTCTTAATCCCAAGTAAGATTCGTACCAACTTGTTTTTGACAGCTGCAACCTGCATATGCAAAAATTACGTCATGTTAATTACATATTAGTTAATAGCTACTAGACTGAATCCAGGAGAATGGCCGCGAAATATATTTGTCAACCCAGAAAGGAAACGTCAACACACACACATTCCGCTGCCGAAATTTCATTTTCAGTCAAAGTTTTCAGTTTGCAAGTTGTCGACAACGATGTGTACAACAACAAAGAGATTCAACTGATACTTAACTGAATTTTTTTTCATGCAAACAAAAACGGTCGAGCACCAACAAATAATAAAATGTGGCTACAAAATAATAACAGACAAAAAAGAATGACAAATAACCTGAACACAGTCCTACTGGGTTTGAGGAAGGCTCAAATGCTGAACCACTGCGGCTAATAGTGCTTCTATACCAGTCAGCTTAGTTTCCAACCCTTTGATTTTAGCTTTCACATCAGAGAGGTCCTTCCTTAATCCAGATATTTCCGTCTCCATCCGATTCTCACCGATCTGCATAGACACTTTCATCAGATTCCACGCGGCTGTTACCCAGGAGCGCAGATGATCCTGGTCACCATCCTGCTGCCAAGACACAGTGGCAGATGCCAGGGCTGTGTTAAGTTCTTCCTCCTGTGCTAACAGATCCCGTATTCGCCCTCGTTTCTGAACTGCACGAGAAGTACTCTTCGCGGTTGACCCTTTCTGTAACGGATACACAATCATCAGCATTACTGCAGTAAAATTTTGGTTTGTTTAAGCTACACCTCACTAAGTCCACCCAACCGATAAAAATTAATTTTAGTGTTTAACTGATCTCAGTAATTCCTAGGAAAAATTTAACTTTTAAATTTTAAAAGAGCATACACAGACCAAATCAAAAAGCGGTACGTTTGGCATCAAAGTAATACCGAAAGTATCTCGTATGGGCATGGCATATAAAATTGTATATCAAGCGATTCAAGTTATATACATCTTAATGAATAATGACTAACCGTATTTGATTCCGAAGCGCCATTACTTGCAGGTGTCGAAAATTTCCCGCTTTTATCCGTGCGCTAGAAAATTAACAAGGTGGCAAAGTGGTCGCACGAATGTCTAACTTGTAAGACATTCTGGGTTTCGAAACATGATAATTTATATACATTATACAGCGAACAAATTTAACTTCACAACTTTGCAATAAGTGCTTATTTTGCTTTCATGGTTCGGTATCAAGAAAAAATACCAAAGATACCCATATTTAATATTCACATCTATCTATATAGATATATACATATATGTATATACTGTAATATATAAAACATACACAGAAAAGTGAAAGCTTTGAAACACCGTACTTCCGTTAATTTCTTTGGCTTCCTTCCAGCTCCGTTCAAACGTTTGCGATTCGACTGACCTGTAATAAACTGCATAGCATCAGCTGCGATCAAAAAATGAACAACGTTATTCTCAATAACAATAAGTACACTGTACACCGTATGTCCCGTCTGTCCGTACTTACCTCCTTGATCAACGGAAACCCGAAGTATTTCTTCTTGTTTAATCCATGAACGAACCGACTTACGATCAACATTATACGTTGTCGCAGCTTTGTGGATACTCGTAAGCTTCGCAAATTCCACAACTGTAATTTTTTCTGCTAAAGAAAACGTATGACGCGACATTGTACGTAATAAACGAACAAGCTTGTGCGGAGAGCACCTAGTCAAAATTAATCATAAATCATAAATGCAAACAGTTGGACATGGCTGATTCGGGCTGAATGAACTTCAAATGTTTTCAAGTACATACAACACTACAGATAATGTATAACTGTAGTGCTTCCGAAATATTAAGAAACAAAAGTTACAAAACACAAATTTTTATTTGTTATAATAGTAACAATAAGTCAATAACGACAAGTATGTAATAAGTATAATTTGAACTCGTAGTAATATTACCGTTCAAGGTTAAGCGTGGTAACAAAATTACAAAATTAATAAAAATACAGGCACAGTAAGCTGACTACTAAGCTAACCCACGGGGATCCAGTTCTCGTAGTGGCAAATGGGGCAACTGTTTATGAATTATCAGTAATAATAACAATCGAAAGTAAGTTTAGTTATTTACTATTTAGTAACAAAAGAAGAATCGTATTGTTTACGCGTTTAATTTCTACAGAAAATTAAGAATAGTAGTTTTATTTTGATGTGAATTATTTTGGTTTTGAAAACGAACCAGTAGGAGTGTTATGGATACGTAATAGCATGGTTTTCTGTTTGCCAGCAGTCACAGCTGATGCGTGCGGTGGGGTCGCAGTAGGCTCAGTATACGTTATTTGTGTCTTGTCGAAGGCCTCGCATCAGTACACAATTTATTTTGTTCTGTTACTTCAGATTTAAACTGTGAGTCGCGAATCCGTCTTATCCATGGAATAGTCATTTTTAGCTTTGCAGATCCCGGACATCCGCTGATCGTTTTGTCTACATTTTTTTTTCTGGATAGGACGTAAACTGGTTAGCCTGGACCCTGGTTAGGCATTTGGAATCCCCTCATTCCCTTGAATACCACGCTGGTCCACGCACCATGAGCCAGTCTATTCGCGACCTCCTGTTGGCCAAAAAGCTGGAAATCGAAGCCAAACTGGCTGCGGCAGGCACTAGCACTGCTGCTGCCTCGGTTTCAGGAGTCGCATCGGGATCAATTGCTCCAGCTGCAGGTGCCTCGTGTCCTGACAGAACAGATAGGTTTGTTAATTTTGTAAATTGAATTAAGAAGTTCCATGCTTATCATTTATCGGATTTGCAATGTTGTCTCTCTTGTCTAACAACATAGACTAGGAGGTTTTTCACAACAAGGAAATGACAGTAGCTCTGAGCGCCGTTCACCGCCAAACAGAAAAGGTGAGATACGGAAAGCAAATGTTTGGTAAATTTCCAGTTGCTTTTTGAATTTTGTAAAGCTTACTTTGGTTTGATGCGTTTATAATTTTATTTTTTTGTTTTAGTCGCCTTCTTTTTAATTTTTACTTCTGTCATTGTTCGGTATCTACAAGTAATAAATTAAAAGTCTGAAGTTTTATTTAAAATAGTGATGTTTATCGATGGTCGTAGAGTGACGACCTAGCCTCGCAATAACCTTTTTCGTGCTTTTTTTATAGAAGTTTCGCAAATGCCAAACCCAAATTCCTGCGTTTTATCGGAAAATCGACGCCGGATTATCGACACTTTGGCCCAGCAGTTCGTCCTTCAGGGAAGCTTCCCTCCGTCGACCGACCGTACTGAGACTGAACTGTCCGAGTACGTTGCAGTTAGACACGCCATTTGCTTATTTGGCGGTTTCCGCTGATCTTAAAAAGACTTGCAAAATACAGTCAGTGTCGATTGTTCTCTGACGGAATCCCTGTCGAGCATGCAGGTTCCTTCAGCAGCCCAGCAATGTTGACTCACTTGAATACCAGTACTATCAGCAGCGTCTGGCTGAATTGCGTGCACAGTCGTCCACTTCGACGCAGAAAACCAAAAAGCGCGTCAGTCGCTGGGGTCCTTCCAGTGAAGAAGTTCCGACAGCGACAGCGGATGTCAAACCAGTACCGTGTCCATTAAGCGACGAGCAGCTCCATCAGATTCAGGTTATCATTTTGTTGGAACCATTTAATTTCGCTTTGGCCAGCTTCCGTTTTGCAGTTAGCGCATTTGAAGCAGCAGCTGGCGTCGAAAGATAGCATGCTTAAAACGAAGAAAGTCGTTTTGGAAGATGGGTTAGGCGTGCCATCGCAGGAACATGTTACGCGTGCAGCGGAGATGGCAAAGACCAAGGGTGAATGATTGTCAGATCTTTTTTGCTTTTAAGATTGCTCAAATTTCTTTTTAATCCTATTGTAGAACTAGCCGAACAGCGGACAAAACCTCTGCATGAGGGAAAGCATCATTTGCAGGATTTCTTACCCAAAGAGGAACTGGCCAAATTTCAACAGAAATTGTCGAAAGAAGGAGCAGCCGATGTTGGACAATATGAAGAAAACAAATTGACGGAGGACAATGTCGGCTTTCAGATGTTGAAAAAGTTTGGATGGACTGAAGGACAAGGTCTAGGGGCTAGCAGTAGCGGAATAGCTGCCCCTATTTCCAGGTAACCAAATTTATAGAGATTTTCTGAATAATTCAGATTTTGATTGAAAAAGTTTTTACGATTATCGATTATGTGTATAACTGTTAATGTTGTCCCTTGCGACAGTACTACTTCAATGGAACGTGCTGGATTGGGTGTGAAACGACCAGATGAGCCATCAGAAGAGGACGATGAATTTAGTTTGTACCGGAAGCGCATGATGCTGGCGTATAAGTATCGGCCTAATCCCCTGGTAAATGCATTTTATGATTGTGAAATTTTGGTACAACATCGCTGAAACAGTGCTGGCTTATGTTTGTGTTGTAGAACAATCCACGTCGGCCATACTACTGAAATCATTTGCGGAGTCTAAAACCTGTTTCGAATGAAACGACTGGAGCTGCAAAAGACTACCTTGATCAACACTCTCTGCAAGTTGTAGTTTGTACATTTAAGTACTAATATTTTCTCGGAGATAACATTACAGAACAGATTTATGATGCTGCTTTACTTATCGGAACATGATAATCGAGAATGAATTCGTATTTTGTTTATTACAAGTAAAAACTCGCACTTTTACGAAAGTGGATGATGGCAAGAGCACTGGTGGTACGACTTATGTGTGAATGTTGCAAGAACAGTAAGAAGTAAGAACCCAACAAATAAAACAAACGTAAACATCCATTAAAATATCAAACAGCTCCTCAAAACAACATACATCACCTTCATCCCCATTTGCTGAGCCTTTCCAAACCAAATAAAACCTATCCTTACTCTTTTTTCTTATTGTCTTTACTTTTATCACCAGCCTCCTTTTCTTTGTTTTTATCGCTGTTCTCTTTGGCATTTTTTTCCTCGTGCAGGTCGAACAATTTTGCTAAATCACTCAAATCATCAAACGTTTTTTGCTCTTTGATCACCTAAACAAAAATTCCAATAACTGTGATTGTGCAGCGGAGTTGCATAAAGAAATTTATTTAAAAACTCGACTCACCTTTCGAGCTACTGACACATGATCGAACAGATTCCATAGCAAAACTCCAACGATAATCTTGTCCTTAAGGTAAAAAATCACACCCTTGGAATACTCTTCATTTTGACCAGGCATTTGCAAAGGTCGATACGAAGAAGATTTAGCCTAGGGGAAATGAAACAATGTAAGTGTGCCAATTACACCTCTTTCCTTAAATGCCAAACCAAAACACCAAAATCAGTGCACTGACATTATCGCCTTCGGCTTCCATTGCTACCGGCTGATTCTGTGCAAAGACTGCTACAGTGTCTAACGAAGAATCCACTAAGCCAACTGCCTCAAATCCGATTTCAGGGCCCAAATCCGACCTAATTAATAAAACAGAGATTTTTTGTGAGTGCAAAAACACCACGTTTTCGCATTCAAATTCGTTTTCGTACCAAAACATGGACTGGTGCCAAAAAGAATTTTTCTTGCCCACCATATTTTCTCCAGCTACTCGCCCGGTTGCAATCTACAACAAAAGAGAGTGATTTATTACGGGCCATTTTAGGACACCACCTTTTTAATTAGGGCAAATAACTGCACTTACTGCGTGATCATGATGTTCCATTCTCCTTCTACCAAGAGTAACGTCAAAAAAGCTTGCAACGTCTCCCGCCTGTAGAAGCAAGGCTAATTAGCGCTGATGTGCTATGTTCGCTGTCGCTAATTCTTGGACACAACACATCTTACAATTACAAACACACATTTTACAATTACACACACAAAACCGCGGGAACTTAAAAACGCAGAGTACGTACCACCCAAATGTTCTCACATGCCGCCAATTCAGCATTCACTTTGTAACCGCCCAGGACTTCATCAACTTCTAAACCGGCCGAAGACGCGAACTGTGTATTTGGCGAAAGGCCAACGGCGACAACGACATGATCGGCGGATATCTGTAAATGTATCAGAGTTGCAAGATTCGTAGTCGAATACCACTCCGCAGCTGCTGATTGTATCCGTGAAGCCAGAATTCGAGATATTACCTCTTGACCATCATTCATTTGCATTACAACCTGTCCGTTGGAGTACTTAGCACTAACAACGAATTTTTCCGCATAAACCTTCACTTTTTCTACTGCGAAAAAACACCAGGTCACATATTCTGCGATACCGCGTTTCTTCCGAAACACATACCATTCTGCATCTTTCGCGTGGTCCAATCACTCAAGTATTCTGGGAGTACGCGGGCCAAAACGCCTTTTTCAGGAAAAATCTGATGGACTTCCAACCCGGTACTTTTTCCTTCACAGACAAAATCTGTTTATCAACCATCGTTGCTACAAAGAGAAATTACCCTACCTCGATGAGCCAGTGCACATGCTAGTTCGCTTCCAAGGAATCCACCGCCAATTATCACAACTTTCTTGACCTTTTTCGTTGCTGCGTCCAACTTTTTGAAATCTTCGATCTGCATTCAATTTAAGCGGCTTACAATAAAATTTTAAAGATTTCTAAATCCTACAAAAGAAAGTTAAACCAACAATCTGGAGTGTGGCAAAAACTACATTCTAGAAGATCATGCAAAGAAAATTAAGAAACGTACTAAATTTTTCGAACGGTTTTTTAAGCCAGAATAGCAATAAACCATATGTTACGCATTAGACAGAAATAAAACAAACAACTATTATTATAACATTTACACAACAGCCAGCCACATTTACACTAAGGTCTAAAGCGCTTGAAATGACCAAACAGACTCACATCACGATAAATTGTGATATTGTTCGCAACATCTGGACCGGCTTTCTCAAGGCATGGCAATGATCGCGGAGTTCCACCTATCAATAATTCAAAATATTTATCTTTTCACCACAATGCAACATCATTAACGGTTTAAACATACGGACCCGTAGCGAGAAGCAACCGATCGTAATAAATATCCCATCCATTCTTCAACGAAACCTTTTGCGATTTCGGATCCAAAGATGTCACTGTCATGTTTCGCAAAACAGCAACTCCACCATTTTCCGTGAATGGAAGCATTTTGGGATCGACGTAAAATTCCTCGTGCTCAAAAAACACACTATCCGTAAACGTTAACAGAAAGGTTAAAAGAATTAGAAGAACTTTTTCCAGATAAAATGGGCGAACAATTTACCTTCTTTCCTTTCCATGCATTGGTTTAAATCGCAAATCTTTTCGGTGTGCATCATCAGTAAAATAGAGTTCTTTCGACAAAGGAGGTCGCATGTACGGGTAATACGGTTCATTGGAGATAACTAAAACCTTTAAAAGGAACACCATCCAGCGTGTAATTATTTTTAATCATATAAATAACAATTACCGCAGCTGTTGGCTCGTTCGCCCTTATGGAACGAAATGCTGAAAACGCTGCCGTTCCTCCTCCAACGATCAGGTACGGTACATGATTTGGTATTTCTGGAATTTTGCTCGGATCGACTTTGGTCACCAATTTCGGTTTCTCGGCTGTGTAAAGAACGAACAGGTAAATATCCAGCAAGAAACAATGTCAAGAAATTAAAAGTAAGTACTCATCCTTAACAAAATCTGAAAACCGCTCACAATGTTATCGCACAAGGGCTGAATTTACAGTCCGTGTCTCTACTAAAAAATTACCGAAAACGCCTTATATAACAAAATGCTTGCTAAAAATAACGACATCTCAAGTTCCAGCTTTGTATTAATTATGTTAAAAAGACAGTTCTATCTGGAAAGCACTAACTGTTTACTATCGCAACCTTAATGTTTGCAAAGCTGCTTGACGTAAAAAATAATCCAAAGACAATGGAACAAGCATTTTGGCTTCAGACTGACCTGCCGGCTGTTGTGCGCGCGCTGATGTTTGTAATTGGTCGACCGTCTCCGTCGGACTCATAAACTCTCGAAGGATATTAGGCTCCAACACAGGACTTTTAAAAGCCGGAGGATTTTTCATGTACTTATACGGGCCAAATACTTTCTCAAAATTCAACGGATCTTTGTACCACAACTACAAAAAAACCATAACTTTTTAAAATATGTAAGACCATCGGAATCGGAATTTAGCAAGCATACGTAGAAAACCGTTCCGCCGAAAAACAACAGTCCCAGTCCCATTTGTAAGTTTCCTAAGCGCTGTCGTCGATTAAAATCCTCTTGCCAGGATCCTTTGGGAATGGGGAAATCATTGAGGTTAGCCTTTCTGAGCGGACCACCCGCCGCTGGTGGTACATTGTCCCACGGATCGTCATAATCTTTTTTGGCAGGCGCGTTCTTATCGTGACTGTCGTGTTGATGGCTGCTCGCCAGCCGAGCAGGAACAATTCGGCCTATTAAGGATTACAACAAAAATGCAGCCTAGCGAACACTCTGCATTCGTCGCTCACTAAGGCTTTCGAGACTCGAATCTTACTCGGACAAGTGAAAATTCTGGGGAATCTGGAAATCTGGTGCAGCCATAACACGTTTCCAATCGGCAACTTCATGGCGAGCTAGCAAGAATTACAGTAACACCGAAACAAGTTCACCGGTCTCCAGTTGCGTACTGCAAAATTGTCGAGCAGAAAACGGACCAGATTCAGGACCATGCGCCAGGAAAGTGTAAGCAGTATGCAAAACAAGTTAGGTTGAAAATTAGCTCCAGTCTTGGACGAAAATTTTTATGAAGGAAAAAATTTGACTTGTTGACATCCGGAATATACGTAGCAGGGATTGTGCCGAAGATCTTCAAGCTGGGGTCGTCCTCCCCCGTTAGCTGTGACAAATTTTTTACGACGGCTCTCGATTTCCGTGTCGCAAATTTTATGAATTCATTGTTGGACGTTAAATTGTAGTGTTTTGTAACTTTTTACTTTTGTCAGAACTGTGCATCTTTCCTTCGCTCGTAGTACGGTACATTGATCTGAATCCATGCTGAGAGTATTAGTAGGACATTTTGATCACTTACTGTGACTTACAAGCGCGGCTAACCAAGTGGTAAGTGCGGCTGATCTTATTTCTCGAAGATTGTCCTGCTTGGGAGAACACTGCACATCGCCACTGAGAATCGCTTTAAGGATCACCGACCATACCGTCCATACGTATCTTGAACGTGCGGATGTAATAAGCCCATTTTATTTGGCTTCTGTCAAACATGCCGATACCTTCCGCCGTTAGAGCTGCCGCTGCAGCTCGAGAAATTGTACATCGATTGCCTCCTCTGCCTACGATCGGAGAAATCCTGCGGATATACAGATTACGTGCTCTGAAGCAGCTATCGCAGAACTTTTTACTCGAACCCAAACTGACGAATAAAATTGCCAGAGCAGCGGGGAATCTGGATAATTGTTGCGTTCTGGAGATTGGACCTGGTCCTGGAAGCCTGACGCGATCAATTATAAGTGCAGGAAACATCCGTGAGTTGACCGTCATCGAGCGTGATGCGAGATTTATCCCTGTCCTTAACGAACTAAAAGATGCGTCGGACACTTTACCTTTTCATATTATCAACGATGATATTCTTCGCACTGATCTACAGGGTATATTCCCTGAAGATACGGTAGGTGTGCGATTTGATTTAAGGGTGTTTCACAGAAGTGTTAATTGAAGTACCTGTCGAATTGCATCCGAAAGTCCACCGTAATCTAATAATCACTTACGACGAATACGCAAGCAAAATGAATAATTACAGAAGACAAATTTGACTATACAAAAATAAATAGTTGGCAGCCGCCCTGTTTTCTAGTAAGATTTTCAGTGCTTATTTAGTGTTTAGTGCTCAGTGCACATCCCGTATAGTTAATCTTGCTTTTATAAGTTTTCGTCACGGAATAGAAATTTTGAACATTTGAACTTTTTTCAGGTGCGACCGTGGCTCAGTGATGAGTTACCACCATTGCATATTATTGCGAATTTGCCTTTCAATATCGCGACGCCTTTACTTATAAAATTTTTAAGCCATATGTCATCAAAGACGGATGTCTTTCGTTTTGGTCGAGTGCAGCTGACACTGATGTTCCAGCACGAAGTGGCTCAACGTATCATCGCTGTTCCAGGCGATCGCCAGCGTTGTAGATTGTCCATCATGTGCCAAAACTATTGTGATGTCAAATACGCATTTCCTATTCGAGGTAAGAGAGTAACATGGAAAAAAGAAAATTTTCACCTAACTACAGATGCTTTTATATCTACAGTCTATAGACTGCACATAGTTCTGCATACGATGTATCGGTACATCAGTCTTATTAATAGGCATATTTTAGTCTTACTAATAGTAATGTCTGGTTACTGGTTTGCCGTATTGCTAATGGTGTGGCTTATTTTAGGAACGTCATTTGTGCCCAAACCCGACGTTGATGCTGGAGTCGTCATCCTTACACCACGAAAAGAACCAGCAATAACACAGCCTTTTAAAATGGTGGAAAAAGTTGTGCGAACGACCTTCACCATGAAGAGAAAGCCCTTCGTAAGAGCCCTTGGGTAAGCCCCTGTTAGCTGTATGCAGGAAACTGCCTGCTGATTGGCGGTTCTCTATCTGGAAGCGCTGTATGTTTCAGCAGTAATCGTCATTTTATCGTTTATCATAACTCTTACTATTCATTAGTGTGGCGCTGTTTTATTAGGTACTTGTTGCTGTTTTCTTAGGTACTTGTTTCCACGAAAAGGTTATGAGCGTGTACACCAAGAACTGATTGACAGATCCCGCATAGACCCACAGAAACCCACGATGCTGTTAGAACTGGAAGAATACCGTGATCTACTTTGTGCTTATGAAAAAGTCTGTCAAGAGTATCCAGAATTAGATAGCTTTCGATATATTTAAAGGATTTTTGTTCCCATCCCTTTTCTTTTAAAGTCGTTGTCTCGAAATGTGCTACAGAAGTGACAGAACTGATTGACAGATCCCGCATAGACCCACAGAAACCCACGATGCTGTTAGAACTGGAAGAATACCGTGATCTACTTTGTGCTTATGAAAAAGTCTGTCAAGAGTATCCAGAATTAGATAGCTTTCGATATATTTAAAGGATTTTTGTTCCCATCCCTTTTCTTTTAAAGTCGTTGTCTCGAAATGTGCTACAGAAGTAGAAAACCACAGATATTTATGTATATACCAAATAATTACAGGTCTGAGCATTCAGGCCGCTCAGCTGTTGTTGAGATTGGAATGTGAATATCAAAGTTAATAGTGGTGTGACTGGTGTCCACATCGAGACAAAATAAACAATTACTGACAATCTCTCATCATGGCACCGTTCTTTTAAGTACGGCTAGATAAATCCATACAGAGACTACTGAGTGGGGATACAGCGTGAAGTTAACCGCCAGACTTAATTCGAGGTCGTTGGAGTCCACTTGATGGATCCCGGTCGATATGACAGCGTCCACAACGTCGTCTGGGTTCCCTAATGAAAGATTCAAAGGAAATCCATAGATCTGAAAAACATAGATACACATTACGAATGTGGAAAGCTCATTGATTACCACAGGCCATACTATTCCCACGGGTTTGTGCCCTTGTAACAAAGATATAAAATTTTTTAAATTATATCACTGTAATCCTTACATCGTACAACAGCAACAAGTCCCGCAGCTGTTGCTCATGATATTGTGCCGCATCCGCTTTGTTCCTGTCGACTTCCATGGTGTCCAGCAGATGATACAACCGTCGACTACATTCAACATTCCACCGGGTAACATATCGCGACCGCTTTTCCATGATAGCCACTGTGATCTTGTTGGTTAACACTATTTCCAACTCGTGCTTCCGGTGTGCCGGTGTATCGATATACGTGAATGTTTCTGGTTGTAGCGTAAAAATATTAGCTGGGCGTTCTTTACTGGATGACCACAATGGTTTCCAGTGCGCTGCAAGATGCAGCTGCCATTGCATCTCATGGGCTTTGGAATATTGCTGCACGTTTGCCCAAATCTATCAAAGCCAAAGGGAATATTAACCATGAAACACGAAGCCCAAATTTATTAATTATTGTTTTACGGAAATCATACAATTAAATTACTTGTTGTGGTGGCTGCTTTCGAAAATTTCTGTTTTAAAACACTTTCTTACATTTTCATTATTAGCTACCATCCCAATAGCGGTGACTGGGCATTCAGGATCCGTAACTCTGTAACTTTTTCCGTTTCTGGCATCCCAAATAGAGAAGACATCGGAACTCTGTACTCGACATAATACAAACGCTCCCGGTCCTCCTCCCACGGTTTGACCAAGTAACAGGTAGGCCTGGACTTTGAAGAACAAGAAGTAGCTCAATAAAAGCAAGGCATGTTCCTCATCGTCGCCACAGAGCAAAGCGAGAAATTGCTGCAGAAAAAAAACGCCTTTTTACATAAATATTACACAACTAAATGTAGAAATACCATGCGTAATTTTGATGATTAAACAAACGATTACGTAAGTATTAAGCTTGTAAACCGTCATGCATGGTAACAGCAGTGTTCAGGTTTCGGTTTACGTATAGAAGTTTTGATGTTCAACCGATACGAAGGTATACAGTAATTTTTCATATATACGTTTTTACCAACTGACATCATTAGTGCTCCAAATGTCCACAGCTTCCGGAAATATCAATGTATCAGGCACATCCGGTATCAAGGAAACGAATCTAGCCACAACGTTCTGCGACAAATAAAACTGCCACTATGACTAAAGTTTGATTTTCAATTTTTCTTAATATTTCTGTTACCATTTTATCCCGCGTTATGGTCGTATCAAACAATATTTGTGGAGGCGGATTAAGTGGATGAATAAACCGAGTCAGTAAACACGATTTAGCTTCCGTGTTGACAACCAGTGGCCGGATAAGGCGATCGGGGAACTGTTTGCGCAGCCGCGCTGTCCATGCTTCTACGTTCTGCACGTCACGATCATCTTCGATGCTTTCCAGTCGGGACAAAAGGAACGGTGCCGGCGGTAGAAGTGGTGGATCCAGGGCGACGAATACCGATGCGCGGGACGTGGTGACGGTGGAGTAGCCTAACAGAACGGGTGGACTGCTTAATGTAAACGTCCCGTCAATTTTTGACGTTGTGTATAAGGCGGAAAAAGGAAAGGTCAACGATCCCAGCCATCGGCGATCCAGGCGTTGATAGATGTGGCTTTCACGTAGTGTATTATCCTAAAAATATAAGTAATGCCATCTTCACAACCTAATTAATCATTTTCTGAAACTGCTAAAATTTCCAACGCCGCGAGCATTCTCGCATCTGTACGACTGTACGAGTAAAGTATGGTCAAAATTGGAACGTCCACACTTGTGCATATACTGTATACAATACTGGGAGCACTGTACTAAAATTAATTTGATCGGACTGGTGCTTCAGTTTCGCACATTTTGCAAGATATACATACAAAACATTTATTTTAAAAAACAAATATATACGAGTATATACATACATATTTATATATATACAAAACATTTATTTTTTTAAAATAAGACACTGTAATTGCGTGCAAAGTTTTAGCCGAACCTCCAGAACATCCACAGCCACTTCGTCAAAAAAGTGTATTTCCAGTTCCTGTTGAAGAAACTGCACACTGCTTTTCGCGGTGGGATTTAATCGGAAGACGATCTGGCCATTCCACACCGGATCCGTGCTTTCCACGACGTGCAGTTTTCCTTCCTGTCCCGCGAAATGTGCCGTGGCGAATGCGCGCAAGGGTACCTATGACATTTAAAACTTGCTTCTCAAACACTGTTAGAAGAGAAGCTTTGTAAATGGTACCGGTTCGTCTATTTTATTTGTGGCCGGTGTGGGTGATATTCGCTCCTGGGTAGTGGACTCCATCATGGGCGCGGTCGGCGTTCGGTCGGTTTTTTGTCGACGAGGCAGATTTTCCGCTTTCAGAATGCGAACGATTAGCCGCATCTCCGTATGGGCTGCTTGTTTCAGCGAGATCATTTTTTGCTGTTTGCGCACCGGCATTAAACGGCGGCGCGGCTTCCAGAAACCGGCTAATATACTGAAGAACTTTCCAATGTTTAAAATGGACTCCTCATTTACCATGTCTTCGTAGGTGTAAGTGTCTTGAACGGACCGAACAGTGTAGGAAATGTATTCACGAAGCTAAAGAAATAATATTTGTTTAAAAAATCGGTTTTTCGAAAGTCGACGAGAGAATAATCCATAACACAAGAAAAATTGTCTCACATTCTGCAGTAAACTGGCATGGGCTTTTTGATTGATACCGGAGACTCCTAATAGCGAGACAGCTTCTTGACGCCGTCCAAATGTGTACTTATCAAATATATTGGCCGGTATTTCGTTGTCATTAGCTGGTATCATTTTTAAGTTGGCAAATTCGGGAACTTGTCGGTCGCGGAGCTGTAGTAAACGAAAGCGTCTGTTCTCGGCAATACTCTCAGCAGACACAAAATCGAATTCCTGTTGCAGTTGTTCCAGACGGAAGAAATTGCTACTGGCCGACTGTTCGGCAGTTTTTAGGTAAGCAATGAGATCGGCATTTGAAGGATCATTTGGGTCTAAAACAATACCAACGTCGGTAAATTACATTTTCATACGTGCCCATATTCATGTACCTAGTTGTGCGCTTTGCGCCCATTCGGCCAGTTTCTTGTAGTCTCGTCTTCCGCGCGCACCTAAAGCATCCAGCAGTTCCGAGCTCCCTAATTTCACTCGTGACTGAGCAATCTTTTTTGCAGATTCGGGAACCCATGCTACGCGGCAACGAATTGTTCCATTAGTGTAGAAAATTGCCGGTTCTGCGCCTGCGTCAACTGTTACGGAAGTTCCTGCAAATAAACGAACAATTGAATAATTACATACTTTATTTCTAAATTATAGCTTAGTCTGGGATTCTAATAATTTCATAGAGTTAGTTTTCATCAGAAAGTAGCATCAAAAGTCTTATCTTTGCACTCATTGGAGCTGCATGTAAGTTATAACGTACCGCTGCCAACACCTGCATTCCCAGTAGTGACCTTGTCCGCACTGGCAAATTCCACACTATTAAACGGCGCAATACTGGCGTCCCACTTTTCATCGGGCACCGCGACAAATGTCTCCGCAATGAGCCGGTTTAAAAATCCCTGTTCTTCGTACACTTCAATTTTTATGGTTTCCGGTATGAACTCGGCAAGGAACGAGAATTTCTTCCCAATGATCACTTTGAATTCGTCGTGCAAATTGTACGCGCTGGTACGGCAGACTTCCTGTTCGTTGATTACGACACGTAAGAAGATCTTCTGCCTACTGAGATCCGCACGCCGTAAACGTTCTCCCGTGGAACACACGCTGTTTTCGCTGGGCAGTAGGTCTTTTCTCAATTCCGGTATCAGCTCGGCTTCACCGGGTGGACGGCGGCTGCGCACCACTCTTTCCTGGATTTGGGTCGCTTCCGTTCGGGATTCGAACAGGCCTGGCGCAACCGGGGGTACTGGCTCGGGAGAGTTGGCTAAGCGGAGCAATTCTTCCGCCAATTGGGACATATTTTGTGCGTTGCGTTCAACCGTTTCACAAGCGGCTTTCCACATGTCCATATTTGTTTGCCACTCACTCAGCTGGATACGATAATTCTCCTGCAGACTGCTGTAGTTGATCATGAATAACATTTCTTTCTCGGATAACTCGTCTTCTATGTCGTTGTGATAAGTATCCATGTCCACCGTTTTATCCCGGTTTTTCGAATGGAGAACGAGCTGGAACGGTGTGCACGTGAAGCCATTGCGTACGCGCAGCAGTTTCAGCTGCGTCCATGTGCGGAGTAATTCGACCATGGCGAGCCGTGTGGATCGAATCGCGTTATCGAGTTTCTCTCGGTGAGATAGCAAACTTTGCAAGCACATTTTAATTCTGACTTTTAAATCGTCGCTTAATCCATTTTCTGCTTGTTTCTACAAAATAAAAAACAAAAAATAATACTACGCAGCAAAACGCAACGCCAAAACAGTGCCTTTGTTATTACCGAATGCAGTGTCAATGCACTATTTGAATGGGTGGCCAAAGTCCCACGATAATTATTACTTACCATTAACACGAGTACCTATTGATTATTATTATTATTATTACATCAGGAGCAGACAATCCGCTAAACGGGACTTCAACGTCTGGTCGGTGTACTTACAAGTACATAATCACATGTTATTATTAGTACAACCGTTAGGAATAATTGTACTACAAGAATAAAGTGTCATTTACAGAATTTTGCTTTTTACCTGCAACGAAATTAAATTAATTTTCAGTCCGTTGATTTTGTCCTTGATATAGCAGGATGGATTTTCTTCCAGTAGTGCCTGATAGCCTTTATACTGGTCTTGCAGTCTCCGTGCTAACATATGCTCCACACTGAATAAGAAATGATGGTAGAATTCTACGAGCACAATCTCCAATATTAATTCCAGCCTTTGCGCCGAGTTCGTGCGCAACGTTAAAGCGTTGTTATTCAGAGGACTGCCCTCCACAATCACATTCTTCTGACTTTCCACAGCATGTTCCACATGGCAACGCGTGCCCTTTAAGTTAGCCGGATCCGGAAGAGCTTTCAGTCGCCAATCCTGGTCAATCATATGAAAGGCTTTTTCCTTTACCATCCGATTTTCCATGGCGTTCTGATTGGCTGTGGCCACTTGGGGTCGTTTTCCCACATATAGACCTTGTTCTTCCTGAAAAATCGGAGATGTTGATTCCAGGTACTCGCCCATTTTTGGACGCGTTGATGAAGGGAAATAAAGGATTTTTTCACCGCGTCCGGCCTTCTTGGGTGACTCTAGTAGAAACGGGCTAAGGTAGGTGACTATCGACCTTTTTGATTCCAGATGACTCGGGCCTTGCGTGTTTTCGTGATCCGTACTCGAACCGGCTGCTGCTGCCACAACGTTCGACCAATCTTTGGTGAAAAATTCGTACGAAGAATCTTCACTCTCTGTCTGTAAAAACATTTTAACCATTATTTTACTGAACTGTTCTAATTGCTCTATAGTTGTTCAATGTTCTCTACTGGAAAGGTTGCGTTTGACAGTTTTGCAGTAGCGACGCTTACAATGTAGGACTAAATGGTCGCATAGCCCCATACCCAGCATTCTGTACGCAAGCGGTGCAGTGCACTTGTACGAAACGGATATTTTGAACTCAGTCGTACAGTGCACTGCGCTGCATTCGTACTGAATGTGGAGATGTTGGGTATGCGACCATTTTGTCCTAAGCTGTACATTATATAGCGCCTTTAGCGATACCGTCACTGTGAGTACTATCAAAATAATAATCAAACCTATGGATATCGACATATCATGATATATAACAGTGTACCGGGTGTTTTTTAAGTAAAATATGTTCAAGTAAAATATGTACGGTTTCAATGGAAAATGTGTTTTTTGAGCCGTATCTTACTTGTTTCTCCATAGTCTTGAGTATTGTGCCATTTTCTCGGTCAACATCGGCGATACTATCTGAAATTAGGAACATAATTATACTGAGCAAGAAAAAATTATGGGGAAAACGAGTACTACGAGTAGGCCACGAGGGAAAGGCAGCAAACATGACGACTGTACGTACGGTACTTACTTTTAGTACAGTTGTAAACTTGTAATTACTGTCCGTATAACTTACCTGAGAAACGCACCCGGCGTGGTTTTGATGCTGTTCTGCCATTTTCCATTGCGTTACTAGCGAATCACCAAGAGAAGGAAAGGAATGCAGTCTGTGAAAACTATAGTGATTGTTTAAAATGTAACTTCGGAAATCTTCACGATACTTATCTTTACTATAAACCACGATAAAATTTACCGACGCATATAGGAGCCGCTGTTGGTATGATACCTCTGGCTGCAAAATCAATACTTTATGGAAAAGGTAGTCTGTCTTATCGAACGATGATGAGGTGTGTCAACCTGCTCCTGCTCCGGGATAACGGGTGTATCCTAACCCAGTTGCACACTGAATCGAGGCTGCCGTCGATAATATCTGTATGCGCATTGTCCCATATACAGAGCTCTGCAGTACATAAAACTGAATGTCGCACTGTATTCATACTCGCACTGTATTCATAACAAATTGAAAAGGGCATTGTGAAGACCAGCACATTTTAACTAACTCGGCACCGGTACCATGCAATGAAGTTTCTACCTTCCCGGTATATACAAATCGTGTAACTGGCGCTGGTTTATAACTATTTTGGTAAAATACGACATGCATCTACTTTTGAGCTGCGCAGCTTTTTATATATTCTCCGAAATTGTTTATTCTCCTTTTTATTCTCCGTTTTGAATCCATATGCGTATAGCATATCATTCAACAGACGAGAAAAATAATAAATTTTGCAAGATATATTCAATTAAATAAAGCTTTCATGAAAGAAAACGTCTGCTGAGCATCAGTTATTAGCATTTGGCAGTCAAGCATTGTGCCGTTCCATTAACCGGCTATAGTTGCAGACTTGGAGGTGCAAGGTAGACCTCGAAGGTTATCACCAAGGTGTTCATTATCGTTCATAGTTATCGCATCCTCGTCATATTGTTTGCTAAACATCCATAACAACTAGTGTTTCTACAATTCCATAAAAGTGAGTCACTTTATTCTGTAAAAGAGGCAGTTCCCCACATTAACAAATCTGCGCTGATGCGTCGAAACGCTGAATTGCAGATATGAACACAATAAGAGCCATGTAGTCGTGTGCATTCGTCCATGTTAGCTATATCTGTGCGGATATACCAATATTTCTAATATAGTAAATATTTTCCGCTGCTGTCCAGTTGAACTTGCTTCACTAAATTTTTTATCTTAATTTTATAACAGTAAGAATGTCTTGGCAGCCTCCGTACCCAGCTGGCTCAGTGCCGCCTCCCGGATATCCCGCTGGCAGCGTCCCGCCGCCTGGTTATCCCACGGGAGCGTATGTCCCGCCGGGATATCCAGCGGGAGCTGTGCCTGGACATGGACACGGGCATGATCACCACGACGGTCACCACTATGTGCCACCTCCGACGCATCACGACCATCACCACCACTCACCGATACCGCCGCATCGGGACGGTCATCACGGGATTGTTCACGATGTTCTGTTTGGGAAGCATCACGACAGTCATCATGGTGGACACGGACATGGACACGGTCATGGGCATCATTAAATAGGTCTTAAAAAAGACAAGATGTGTTATCTTCGGGCTTCCGATTTTTTTTACTATTTACACGGCACCTCGGGATTGCTCTTCGGCGACTAATGTGTTAGTGGCTTTACGCGTTATGCTGGATACTTCATATGCATCGTGATTTTCGTGATCGTTTCAGTCTCTTTATTACTTACTCTGGCACTTGCCACTAGAACTGCATGGTAATTAAGTTTTTTTAACTTAGCTGAATTAAAGATACTGCAGTGGAAGTTTTGGTTCATGAACTCACACACAGCAAAATTAAAGATGTTGTTTGCCATTATTATTAACTTCTAGATCTGGGATTCCGCGACAATAAATTTAAAAATGCAAGCTGTGCGCATAAGTCTCGTACCACAGTTTTGATAATTATCAACGCTAAAGTAAATTAAATTTTCAAAGACATATTTTGAATTCATGATTCCAAATTGTTTGTATTGTTAGTTTTCTTTCGTGCACTTGGTTGTACGAGTATATGAAAGCGTTTGTATATTCTTGTAGTGAATCATTAATAAATTTACTGCACCGGTAGATGCTCGATATCTTGTTCTCTAACATTAATAATATTAACCTCGTCACAATTACTGAATGACTGAACCAGTACGCCAATGCGCTAATCACCAAATTCTGTAAGTCAGACTGGGAGTGGGAACCCGCGTGTTGCTGTAAATCGTTAAGCTCCTGCTTTCTCTATCGAATAAAATCACTACGACCGGAAACAATAAACACTAGAAAAGGTGCGCAATGAAAAAAAGTCTGTTTATCCATTATATTCATACAGCACGGTTTAATGCTGCATTCAGAAAGTAAAACACGACACAAATGTAACCGTGCAAACAGTGCACATCCGAGTTCTGCCGGTGCCAAAACACTGGAAACATCTTCAAGGGATGTCACAAAACTGGGCAAGTGTTGTACATCGGTCAGCAAAATATACAAAGAGGATCGCCGGAACGCTGTCTGTATTATTATCATTTCTTGTGCAAAACTAATATTCTATTCATGTGTAGTACAATTTCCTAAACTGTGTTAACTCAAACCTCAATCACTCTACATATTTCATTTGAATGTAAATAATACGTTGAATACCGGCACGCAGATTAGTTCAAGTTCGTTGTTTTGTAGCTTACAACATCTGACCTAACGTTTGAGGGATAGGTCGAGCTATCAAGAAATGTACTTTTCATTTGTTTTTTGTTGTTTTCATTCTGTACCGTTTATCCATTTCGTCGTGCTACTACTTTTAGGAAGTATCAGAAAAACGGCATCCAGAAAAACTGCTCCGTTGAATCTGCAGTCTAATTATTCCTGGGAAACTTATGAAACACGAACGGAAGTTCACGAACTGCGAGCATGCTTGTTTATCGAGAGAAATGTCGCCGGCCACACCTATTATGGATACGAAAAAGCGGCAGCGGCCATGGATTTTGCGCTGGACTACGCCAATGAGCTTATTATGCCGAAAAAGATCAAACTCACGATGAAGCATATCGATATTGGGACCGAATGCAAGGAAAGGAATCATTTAGCTGCTTTGATGTTGAAAATGATTGATACCGGCTATGTGTGCAATGTTATTATTGGACCAGGTAAGACGATCCTTTTTCTTAAAGGTCAACGATATGCGACTGTTTTGAATTGTTCATTCACGTTTTCCATTGGGGCCGAAAGTTTACCTTTGCTGTGCCATTCTTATAGGATGTGGATATGGAGCAGAAAGTCTATATGACGTAACAAATTTTTACAAGATACCAATGATTGGATGCCCGGTAAAAACGATTTCCGGCTACATTTTTATTATGAGAATGATTATGAAAATGAATTTTTAGGCCGCTAGTGTGGGGACACAAGGACCAATCGAGGAGTATACGTACATCACACGTATATCGTTTACACACATAAACACCGCGCACATTCTTATTCGCTTCTTTCGCGAGCACAACTATACATCTATTATGTTCCTGCAAGACCAAACTGTGATGATGTTTAAACATCTCAGTATCGTTATTCGGACGGTGTTTGCGAACGAAGAATTTGACATTTTCATGCGGTCCGACTGGAAGCCAATAAATAACAGCGAGTGGAGTGACACCCGCGTGCAAGAATATCTCACAAGTGCAGCTCCCAGATCCAGAGGTCAGTGAGAACTCAAAATTGTTATCCATAGTCCAAATTCTTAAACTTTGGGACAAATAACCGCTGGTTAGCATTCTTAGCCTAATCAGTTTTTTCAAAGGTACAGTCGAAACTTTGATTTTGCAGTATTCGTGCTCATTGCTCACTCTAAAGTGGTGCGACGCTTTTTGGTAAGTGGAATCCGAAAGGTCAATATAAGGACTTGTCATGGTGACCCAAATGAAGCACAACGTTCTTCTAATCTAGCTCATGGCGCATAAGATGGGGCTAACCAATGGAGAATACGTAAGACCGTTAGATGGAGTTCTGCAGACAAAATTGTAATTAAAGGTGGATTTTATATGATAAAAGAGCTATGTAAATCCACCTTTTGTTGCAATTTTAAATAACTACAACAAAATTGCTGATGCATGATGTATTTGATGCAGTGCAATAATTTAATATAATTATTAAATATATAATTATTAAATACTGTATATAATTATTAAATACTGTACCACATGCATCATACATGATTAATTTACGATCAGTTGCAACCATAATCCAAATGCTTGAAATGATTTACCGCGCTAAATACTGAAGTGACCTTTCTCCTATAGCTATTCATCGCGGTGGAGCTCTGGCAAAATGTTTACTGGGGAGATTATTCGAACTACACTCGAAGTGATGGAAACGATGCAGTAAGTTAGAACTGTATGATCGTCAAATATAAAAGCGGTTTGTCCTGCTAAATTTTGTTAATCCAATTATTTTTGTTACAGATAGCCAGGAAAGCATACCAAGTCTTGCTTTTAATAACGTTGCACAATCGTAATGACCGAGAATATGCCAATTTTGCACGAAGAGTTAAAGAGGTATCCATTAAGAAAGGATATTACAATTACACAGAAAGCGAAGAGGTATATTGAAGAGGTTCTTCATCGGCAAATTTACATTTGCATTACAGCTGTTAAGTACAACAAGAAACGCAAAGTGCCAATGATTTTTACAGGTTGACGTTTTAGTCAGCCACTTTTACGATTCTATTATCTATTATGCTTCACTGATTGCCAATCTTGTCCGACTGGGAAAGGATTATACGGATGCCGATCAAATGTTTAATTTAATTTTGCATAACTACAGCTTTACAAGTCCCATTAATGGTCATGTATTTTTGGACGACAACGGAGATCGGACAAGTGAATATGTTATAAGGAATTTCGATTACAACCAGGGAAAGTTTGAGGTATTCCATCTGGTTAATATTACAAAATTTTTGTTCCTAACCATGACCTTCGTTGACCATGTCAACCTCAATAACTGCAGTTGCATTGAAAAATCACTAAAATTATCCCCATTCTACATTTTCTACTGGAATGTTTTTTCCCGCAGGATTTGTGGCATTATCCAGCCGGTTATACAATTCCCAGTAGTCAGCTGGGAACGTTAAACTGGCCTAAAGGAAAAATTCTACCGCCTAATCGTCCACGATGCGGATACCTCGGAGACGACTCAAAATGTGCGCCAGGTATAGCGACTTTAAGATCACAGACATAGGCATGACATATTGTTTACTTATTATTATTTGTTATTTTTCAATTTCTAAATTAGAGAAAATAACACCGGGACAAATTGCCGCCGCAGTAGTAGTTCCTTTAATTGTGCTAACAATCCTGATCACCATCGGAACAATTGTCCTTCAAAGGTCAGTATTTTATTACTAGCTATATATAAGATTAAAGTACCCGTATCTGCATTTCTATGCAGATAAATGTTAATAATATTAAATTTTGTTACGAAACTTGTTAAGCAAACTGGGAAGCATAACGTTCTTTCCGCTCGCTTAACAGAATTTACGCGAGCACGATAGATCCGTTTTGGTGGAGAGTGTTTGTGTCCGAACTGAGCTTCACCAGCGGAGCTACTAGGACACAGACCAGCGGTTCTGCATTCCAGTCGACCATTACCAAAAGCCACGCGTCGGGCATGGTAACCATAATTAGTACCCTTAATTCAAAATATGTATTGAGATTCTGTACGATTGAGTAATTGCAGAATAACGACAGTAAAGTTGAAGATGCGGAACCTGTACGACGCGGGCCGGATCCGCAGGCATATCGCCAAGAGGCTCTTCTCGCAGGAAATACGGTAGAGCTGCGCCAGTTGGATAAACCGCTTCTAAAAGGCAGTCCTAATCTCCGACCATACTTCGATGCGGTATTGACATAATTTTTTTTTATGTAGACAAAGCTTGTGTCAATAGCTTGTGATAGCTTTGTGTTTATATCGGTATCTGTTATCACCGGAATGGTTTCTGCAGATTAAGCGCCTTGACCACCGCAACCTGCAGAAGTTTTTTGCAATCGCCGTCAATGACGAACATCTCTGTGAATACTTTGTGGGTGAACCTTGCACAAAAGGGAGTTTAAACCAGCTGCTGGAGAATGCCAAATTTAATTTGGACTGGAACTTCAAGCATTCCCTAATCAAAGACATGGCCAGCGTAATAACGAATTTAAATCGAAAAGATATTATGACATAACACAGTTTTTTTTATCGCAAACTCGCAGGGAATGACATACATTCATGCAAGTGCCCTACAGTCTCATGGAAATCTCAATGCCCACACATGCCGCATTGATAGCAGTTTCATCCTAAAAATTGCTGACTATGGACTGGGAATGATGCGCAACGCTGAAGATTTACGTGCCGTATCGGAAGTCGATATGGAGAGAGATTTTGATATGCTGTTATGGCGTGCACCAGGTACACAAGAAAGAGCGGTAGCCTGCAACAGTAAACAAATTACAAAAGCCTGCACTTAAACCCACCAAAACTTAACGAAATATCATTGCCTTCATCATTAATGCTTATTGTTCGCGTTTCGTTGTTGTACAGAATTACTACGGGTTCGTATGCCACCGGAAGGGACACAGGTAAATAGAGTTGTTGCATTAAACTACGATACAGCAGCAGCGCAATACATATTTCACGCATTAAAAAAAGCACAAAGGTGCTGAAACAGTAGTAGCGTATACTTCTGTACTGTTAATTTAAATAACCGCTTCGTTTTTTTTTTCAGAAAGGTATCCCGTTTCCTGCTCATGCTAACGTAGCCAGGTTCAAACAGTTTTTACAACAGGGGACGTCTACAGCTTCGCAATCGTATTACAACAAGTAATTTTACGGAGCCCGCCATATCGAAACAATAACATTCCTAAATCTGGAGGCGATGATTTCTCTTCTCGTGATATTATTATGGAGGTCAGTAGATTCAACGTTGCTTTCAACTTATAAGGTTACAAAATTGTAATTTACGCTGCCTGTCTAGATCTGTATGACGAAATTAAGCGATACTTATTTTGTATTCATGTTATTTAAAACTTCGCACTTTACTAGGTGAAACGAGGCTCTAATCCTCCACTGCGGCCTCGTGTACCGACATCCTCTTGTCCAACAGCGCTGCTGGACATCCTAGAACGGTGCTGGGATGAAATGCCGTCGGTGCGACCAGCCTTCCAACGTCTTCGAGAAAGCTTCTCGCAGTTATTTGGTCATTCTGGTGACAGCATTGTTGAACATCTGATAGTAATACTTTTGCAAAACTTATTCTCCTGCATAAGATCCGACCAAAACTCGAAACAGTATTGTTTCAGAACATGATGGAAAGAGAAGCAGCCAGTTTGGAGCAAGAAGCCGAAGAAAAAATGCATCTGCTGCTGGAGGAAAAGCGTCGCTCCGATGACATAATCGAGAAATAAGGCAAACAAATTGCAGTAAAGGTTTCTTTTTATAGAACGATTGCACAAGCCTTGACTCAAGGGAAACAAATTCTGCCGGAAACTTTTGCCAGTACAACAGTTCATTTTAGGTGCGCCGGTTTTTTACGCTGACTACCAGTAATATTCTGTAACCATAATATTTCTTTGCAATTAGTGATATCGAAGGATTTCCTGAATTGATAACACAAGCCGAAACACCAGCGGATACCGTATATATCTTGAATACCCTTTACGCCACTTGCGATGCCATTATCGAAAAATTTGACGTTTACAAAGTGGAAACCGTCAAAGTACTATTCATGATATGAATTCCCGAAACGTTTATGTTAACTGATTTTTTTCTGGTTTCAGGATGCCTATCTGGTAAAGCTATACACCGCTATAAAACCAAAGAAATGATTTTATTCTCACTGAAACATTGGCTTTAATTTGAGGTTGTAAGCGGTTTGCCAATTCGCAATGGAATCAAACATGCCGGTGAAATTGCCACCATGGCGCTTTTCCTGAAACGTGATATCGGCTTTTTGACATTCCGCAACAGCACTTCCTCGACCCCAAAACTTCGCCTACGCGTTGGACTGCACTCTGGTATAAGTCTTAGAATTCACTATCTAAAGAATAACAGTTATCAGAATTCATACGAGTACAACACAGTTTAAGATGGCTATCACTTTAAAATTCTACAGGATCGTGTGTCGCTGCCATAATTGGAACCAAAATGCCAAGATACTGCCTGTAGGACATTTTCGAACTACATACAATCCAGCTTTCGGCAGCGGTAACCTTTAAAACAATGTTGGGTGTTGCAGGTTCGGCGATACGGTCAACACTTCCAGCCGAATGGAATCTCACGGAGAACGTAATGTTATGTGCGTTTTTTGAGAGACAAACTGACATAAAAAAATTAACTTTCTAGCGGGGAAGATCCAATGTAGCGAAAACACAAAGGAACTCTTGGACAAAATTGGAGGCTTCGTAGTTTTACCACGCGGAGAAATCAATGTGAAAGTAAATACTGCAATGGTACATCTAGCTTTATTACTTATGTAGTAGTAAGGATTAGTACGATACTTACTTACATAGTACTAGACATACATACACACTATACACTAAACGTAGCGAAAGGTTCCACTTCAAACTCTTACAAACTTTTCAATATACTTGCGTAAAATAAACAGTTTTTGTCAATGGCTTTTGCAGGGAAAAGGACCAATGAACACTTATTGGGTAATCGCGAAAGACTAAATCTCTGGATGACAGCGCGTGGTATAAAAGGTCATTCAAGAACGACTTTTATCGATGGGATTGGAAAGTTTTAACCAATCACAACTTCGCAAATGCAACGCGATGCAGTCAGTCGATTATTATTGTCCTTATTTTCCGCTGTAAAGACGCTTACAATATTCGTCGTTAGCAAGGCAAAAGTGTAAACTGTTACCTCAACCGCTTTATGCAAGCCGGTTTTGTTTTGGAAAGCAATGTTACCCACTAATCCATGACACCCTGTGTCCGCAGATCAGTAACACGAACATGACCGTGACGAAACTTGTTATAATTAGTATACTTGAAGTATGTATTCTGTTTTTCTGTACTGCAAAGGTAGCAAAAGCTATGCAGTATCTAAACCGATGAAATGAATACCTATCTATACCAGTAAATAACTATTGTGAAGTTACGAGAATGCGGTGCGTCTAATCAATGGCTCACTCGTATAAGATCAAAGGAACAATCTGCAGTATAAAGGATCAACAGCATATTATATCATTCTTTTAATAACGTCACACTTGTTAAATTTTTTGTAAAAAAGGAAAATACGAATGCATAATCATTTCATTCATCCATAGTTTGAAAGGGTAAAGAAATACATATATGGTAAAGAAGGAAAGGTCAACTAATCCTAAACACAGCGAGTTCGTGAAGTACAGAATAAAATATGCTGTCACCATGCACTACAAATGCGACAATAAACTTCGGGCAGTTGGTGTAGCTTCCCTAACCGAATCAACAAAATAAAACGGTAGTTGCAGAACACAAACAAGAAACTTCCGTCTGCTCCGATATTGCAGAAAATAGCAAACAGTTGATAACTTATTGCATTGCATATATAAAGAGCTTTTACAAGCCTACACATCCAGACCTCCATTATGAACGATCTTTTAAGACAAGATCCCGCATTTAAGCATACCTTCATGATCAAATACTTCATCTTTAATGATATCAAGATCAAGCATATAAGTATTTTCAATCTTTTGACATTTAATTTAAATAATTTAAAATAATTTATAATTTACAATCATGTTACCTCGTGTAATTCTATATTTATTGGACAAGCTTTTAGACAACCCGGTAATTTAGTAAGCATGGATTTCTAAAAAATCGTTCGTACGGCATATGTGGGTTCTGCATTGCATTACGAAATTTCCATTGGCCTGTATGGGTGTCTCTCATATTTGTCGTACCGCAAAATCTTCTCGTTCAATTTCGACATATTTACAGGAACCATCGATTAAGCCCTTTTGTCGTGGTTTGAAACAACAAACACTAGAAACGAAATTCAGTTCGTTTACCATCAGATTAGTAAGTGCTTTTCGATACAGAAAATGTAGGGCTGGAAAAGTAGAACACTATGCTCCTGCTACTATGTTCGGCTTCAAACAATCCCAGAAGATATCTTCAAGCACTGTAAAAAGCGACAGAAGTGTTTTGCAAAGGACTATGCAGTTTTATATAGCATACAATGCAAATAATAACACCAACCCCATCTATAGATTTTTCTCACTCAGAAATGTGCTGCAACAGTAATTCCTGCCACACCGTTTACGAAGTAAGTGATGATAATAAATGATCCCAAAAGACAGAACAGAACACATTTGCTCATAAAATATTTTACCACATGCCAGATTCAGCAGTACAACTGCAAATCCGTTTACGGCATATGAGAGATAGCAGCAAACCATATAAGTGTATCCAGAAAGGGTTCCGTCTACAGTTCAGTAGATTGTTAACAGCTAGGAACGTCTTATATTTCCCGCTATGTGTAGTTCCATTAAGTTTTATTGTTTCCCCTCGGTATTTCTTATACAATTCACGGCACTGCTGTTTTTTGGAGTTTTTGAGAAAGTGGATTCCAGGAAAACTTCAGAACTCCATCTGCAGTCTAACTATTCTTCGGAAGCTTACGAAGCAAGAACCGATATCCACCAGCTGCGAGCATGTTTGTTTATTGAACGCGATTTAGCCGGTCACACTTATTACGGATACGAAAAGGCCGCCGCTGCCATGGATTTCGCGCTCGAATATGCTAATGAACTGATTATGCCACAAAAAGTTAAACTCTCAATGCAGCACATCGACATTGGAACCGAATGCAGGGAAAGAAATCATCTGGCTGCAATGATGTTGAACATGATTGATACCGGCTATATATGTGACGTCATCATTGGACCAGGTAAACTTAAAGCTCTAAAGGTCAATAAAATATCAGCACGATGCACGTATCAATAAACGTACGCAGTTCCTCACAGGTATCTGTGTATTAGGATTATACGATACTTGTATCTTCACATAGGATGTGGATACGGAGCAGAAAGCTTATACGACGTTACGGACTTCTACAAAATACCGATGATTGGCTGCCCGGTAAAATGTTATTTAAAACCTCGCAATCGTTTTGCCTTTCGGTAGAAATTTAGTAAAAAACATTGTCGGCTAATAAAGTTGCTAATTATGTATGACGTTTCAGGCAGCAAGTGTGGGGACACAAGGTCCGATCGAAGAGTATGCGTATATCACACGAATATCATTTACACATATAAACACCGCGCACATACTGCTCCGTTTTTTCCGCGAGCATAACTACACATCCATCATGTTCCTGCAAGATCAGACTGTAATGATGTTTAAGCACCTCAGCATCGTTATTCGCACGGTTTTTGCCAATGAAGAATTTGATATCTACACGCGATCTGACTGGAAACAAATTAATAATAGCGACTGGAGTGATGCCAGAGTTCAGGAGTACTTGAAAAGTGCGGCTCCCAGATCCAGAGGTAGGTCGGTGGGTAGTGGTACTGGCGTCGCTACCGATTACCACATTCGTAAACTTAATATCAGATCTACAACGTTGGCTAACTTGGCTTTTTCAGTATTCGTTTTCATCACACACTCCAAGGTCGTCCGACGTTTTCTAGTAAGAAACTGGAGTAGTGAATGTAGTAACGGTCAACGTGACAAAGGTCACGACTAACACAATAATAATTTTTTTGTTTAGATTATGGCCCAAAAACTGGGACTAACCAGCGGAGATTATGTAAGGCTGAGGATAGCGAAGGCTAAATTCAAATTCAGTTTCACGGCCATGATGTTGTTAAGTGTCTGATAAAAATACATTTTATGTTTTATATAATGTTTTAATCACGATTAACCTCTTTATGAACTGAACAGTGCTCCGTTTTATCCTTTGTAGTCAACCGACTGAAGTTTCATTTAGCAGTGAGCAGCATGATTAATTGCAGTGACGTTTGAATTTTTAGTTATTCATCGCGGTGGAACTCTGGCAAAATGTTTATTGGGGAGATTATTCAAACTACAATGGAACTGATCATGATGGAAACAACGCAGTAAAAATTGTTTTATAAAGCAGCGGAACGTAAAGTTTCCTGTTATATTTCATGCACCAAAAGGTCTCTCATATTACAGATAGCTAGGAAAGCCTACCGAACCCTGCTCCTTATCACGCTGCACAACCGTAACGACCGAGAGTATGCAAATTTTGCGCGGAGAGTTAAAGAAGAATCTGCTAAGAAAGGGTATTACAATTATTCGGAGCATGAAGAAGTAAGTTAAACTAACTTTTTCAATAATGTACGAATATCCATTAAATAGTCACATGCATAACGATGCACGAAATGACTCTTACAGGTTGATGTGTTAGTCAGCCATTTTTACGATTCCATAATATATTATGCCTCGTTGGTAGCCAATCTTGTCAACGCAGGGAAAGATTACACAAATGCCGATCAAATGTTCAATCTTATTCTTCACAACTATAGTTTTGTCAGTCCTATTAATGGTCACGTGTTTTTGGACGACAATGGAGACCGCACAAGTGAATATGTAATAAGAAATTTCGACTACGACCAAGGAAAGTTTGAGGTGATTCAGTTCCTGTAAAATATAACACCGATCATTTTACCATAAAAATTCCTTATTATTATGCACATTAAAACTGAAAATACTTCAACAAACTGCAAATATAACATTTAATAAGACCTAACGCTGCAGGATCTATGGCACTACCCAGCCGGTAATGCGGTTCCCAGCAACCAGTTGGGAATCCTAAACTGGCCGAAAGGACGAACACTGCCGCCTAATCGTCCGCGATGCGGATATCTGGGAGAGGATCCAAAATGCGCGGCTGGTAACTTTCGGATTTAAAACCCAAACCAATTTACTCGGTTGAAATGATTATAAGATGTATTTCAAGTATTTCAACAATTTCAACAATTTTCTCCTTTTCTCCGTTTCCATATAGAAAAAATAACACCCGGACAAATTGCCGCCGCCGTCGTTGTGCCACTAATTGTGCTGACGGCTTGTGTAATCATCGCGACTATACTTCTCCAAAGGTCATCGTCATACTACCTTAACGTCGTGAAACTTTTGATATGTATGTGGTCCAATTGATAGGATCTATGCGAGCACCATCGACCCTTTCTGGTGGAGAATATTTGTATCAGAACTGAGTTTTACCACCGCAACAAGCCGAACACAAACTAGCGCTTCCGTATTTCAATCGACAGTCAGCAAAAGCAAGTTGTCCGGCCTGGTATGTACCATATCTATATATTGTAAGTTTGTGACTACATTAGTATTTATGGAGCGCCATACTATGTTATCTATAAAGCTAGAGCAGTATCTGTACAATGCCAAGGGAAGTGCTTGATTTATTTTATTTGTGAAATTCTGTCAAAGTGAAACTGGACTTATATACACTAATACTACCGGTTACAGAATGACAGTAAGGGCGAGGACGGGAAGCCGGGACGACGTGGCCCCGATCCACTCGCATATCGCCAAGAGGCCATTTTCGGTGGAAATACCGTGGAACTGCGACAACTAGAGAAGCCATTATTAAAAGGCAGTCCCGGACTTCGCCCATATTTCGACGCGGTAAAATAAACGAACAAACAAACAAAGCGAAATAAAACAGAACAACAGTGCTATCGTAACGTTTCATGCAGATCAAACGCCTCGATCATCGAAATCTTCAAAAATTTATTGCAATTGCCGTCAATGATGAACAGCTTTGTGAATATTTTGTGGGCGAAACGTGCTCAAAAGGGAGCCTTAACCAGCTGCTGGATAATGCTAAATTCAATCTGGACTGGAATTTCAAAAACTCCTTGATCAAAGACATGGCCAGCGTAATAACAAAATTTAACAAAAAGATCTTGAAAGATATGGTTTTTAAAAAGGCAGTACATACTGCAGGGAATGACGTATCTCCATGCCAGCGCTATCCAATCACATGGAAATCTCAATGCTCACACCTGTCGAATTGATAGTAGTTTCGTCTTGAAAATCGCAGACTATGGAATGGGGATAATGCGCAATGCGGAAGACTTACGTCCGGTATCGGAAGTGGATCTGGAGAGAGATTTCGATATGTTATTATGGCGTGCACCAGGTATACAACTTTACTGCCTTTACTGTCATGAATCATAGGTTCGCCAAGCAGTAATACACATTGAGGCTTATTAAGCAATGTAAACAATAGCTCAGTTCCTATTAAAGATAACTAAATTCCACAATTACAACATTTTAAAGCTTTGAGTTTCATAAGAAATACTTTTCAATTAACCACCTTTATATTTAGAATTACTGCGTGTGCGGATGCCACCTGAAGGCACCCAGGTACGGATACCGGCTAGTACAGTAACAATAAAAAACCACGCGTAAGTACAAACTACAAAAAATAACCTGATTTGCTTTGGTACAGAAAGGTAAGCTGCGACTTCGTGATGTGCCTACATCAAAGAGAAAAGTCATTTTCGATAGGAGACGTTTACAGTTTCGCAATCGTACTGCAACAAGTCATTCTCCGAAGCCCGCCGTACCGCAATAATAACATTCCAAAAACAGGAGGCGACGACTTTTCTTCGCGAGATATTATTATGGAGGCAAGTTTGAATTATAATTCTGAACCGATCAAAACAATTGTACCGCTACGTTTTAGCTCAGTTTAATTTAGTATGCTTATGCGAACACAACTGCACATGCAAAATCCGTTGTCTATAAGCGATTCAGTTTTTAACAAATAATGCTTTTGCGTGACTAGAAAGCAAAGTGAAAAAAACTGTATAGGTGAAGCGAGGTTCGAACCCACCACTGCGGCCACGCGTACCAAATTCTTCATGTCCAACTGCTCTACTGGACATTCTCGAACGATGCTGGGACGAGATGCCATCTGTTCGACCAACTTTTCAACGCCTTCGTGAGAATTTCGCACAACTGTTCGGCCATTCCGGTGACAGCATTGTTGAACACTTAATTGTAAACAGAAGTGCACTTGACCTTTACTTGAAACTTGAACATAACTTTAACCTAAACTGTCCAGCGCGGATATAATGAATTATTGTTCTAGCATATGATGGAAAAAGAGGCAGCCAGTTTAGAACAAGAGGCGGAAGAGAAAATGCATCTGATGCTGGAAGAAAAGCGACGTTCAGATGAAATTCTCAGCCAAATTTTACCAAAGTAAATAAGCAGAACAACAAGATGCGACGCCGATTGTTTTGTTTGACTATTTAAGCACCCCCATAAGTGCACCAACTTTAGAACAACTAACGATTTTTCTAGAAGATAAACCACATTAGTAAAAATTTGAGTGCCGAAAAAATGTTTCTCTATGATCTGTATTATGAAATAGTTACGCCAAAATGCTGCAGCTATGCAAATTAGAAACCAGCAACCAATCAGCATTTCGCACCGGTTTTCAGCAGAAAATTAATTCTGCAGAACTATTGCCCAAGCCCTCACTCAAGGAAAACAAATCCTTCCAGAAACATATGCCAGCACAACTGTACATTTTAGGTAAGCTTTCTGCTGCATTAACACAAATTATCACTGTTCGTGCACGAATTTATGTTTGTTTCCGATTCAGCGATATTGAAGGATTTCCTGAATTAATCTTACAAGCCGAAACACCGGCGGATACTGTGTACATCTTGAACACTCTTTACGCTACATGCGATGCAGTTATTGAGAAGTTTGACGTTTACAAAGTGGAAACTGTCAAAGTACAGTAACAACAGTGCATTTGAACTTCAACATTCTTACGTAATTATTGGTTTAATTTCAGGATGCCTATTTGGTAAAGTCTGCTGCCGGCTAAAAGTAAAGTGAGAAGTGAAATCATTATGCAAGTAATTTGTATTCGTCTAAGGTCGTAAGCGGATTACCAGTTCGCAATGGGATCAAACATGCTGGTGAAATCGCTACCATGGCTCTCTATCTGAAGCGAGATATCGGCTTTCTAACATTTCGAAATAGCACAGCCTCCACACCCAAACTTCGCCTACGCGTGGGACTGCACTCTGGTAAAAAGTACTACGACAGCGTAATATAAAAACGCGCACAACAATAGCAACTAAACCGAAAAATTCATACAGGGTCGTGTGTGGCTGCCATTATCGGAACCAAAATGCCAAGATATTGTTTGTAAGATAGTATTTTTAGAGGATTAAATAACCGCAGACGTCGAAATTCTGGACTACTGTTCTGGCTTCGTAGATTCGGCGATACGGTCAACACTTCCAGCAGAATGGAATCACATGGCGAACGTAAGCTAAACAATAAGAAAATTTTTTTAAGTACTAAAAACAAAATTTCCAGCTGGAAAAATTCAATGCAGCGAAAACACTAAAGAACTCTTGGATAAGATTGGAGGTTTCGTTGTACTGCCGCGCGGAGAAATAAATGTCAAGGTATGTTTTCATTTTCCAGAAATGGTACGGGTGTACGCAGTAATATACCGTAATTATCGAATTTGTGGCTCCCCCCGCAATAAGAGCCCCCCCTGTAATAAGCCCCCCTCCCCGACCCTGTTTGAAAAATAAGGCCACCCCCCGAAATTACGCCCCAGGGGGCCGTTATTAAATGTCAAGCGCTGCAAAATGAGTGGTGTATCGCAAATGCTTTTTAAAAATTGTTGTGCTTATGAGCAAACACAAACGCATATCACTATAATGCGGTATTCGTTGGCAAAAGGTGTACATAGGCCTGAGTATACGCTCGAAAATGTTGCAGGGAAGGTTGCGCTGTTGCGTATACCGGTAACTACTGCGTTCAGGTCCACTAGAACTGGATGCGAAGTTGTTTGAAATATAATGCCCCCTCCCAAAAAATACCGTTCGAAAAATAATGCCACCCCCCGAAATTGCGCCCCCTCCCCGAAATAAGCCCCCCTCCGCCATAGCCTTCGAACTATTTGTACCCCAGGGCCACAAATTCGATAATTACGGTAAAACTATAGCAAAAGCCTCATGACGGTTTGCTGCTTGCAGGGCAAAGGACCCATGAATACGTATTGGGTAATCGCCAAAGACTGAAGAAATCGGGTTACAGGGATTATGCAAGAGTCGTTGGCTGTCATAAGAAAATATCGTTCAGGAAGAGAACGTACTTCGTACCCTTTTATGTTACACAGCTACCTGTTAACTGGATTTTTTTTTCAAAAAAAAAAATAAAGTACTAAATTATTACGAGAAAAAATTAAATCTATCCTTAAATTCAAATTTTAAAGTATTGATCTTTTAATTTTTTACCTGATTAATACTTGCGTGGAAAACGCTGTCTATATTTGTCAGCTGCATGTATCGCCGGCACGGTGCCGTTTATAATCGGAGTATCCACAAACTCCATGATGCAGGTATTCGCTTGGGAGCATGGAGCTGTTTCCATTTCAAAAATTTCCAAAACATTCGGCTTCTTTTCTTGAAGAAAGACGCCGGGGACATAAAGCGTAACCTAATCGATCCACAAAAATTTTATGCATCATCATTGTGCTTTTTATTTTCGTTATCTTTCTGCCGATGCATAGTTAAAAAAGTACAAGTATCAACTAAATATTTTTCAACGCTTACCCGGCACCGTAAAATAAATAACCCACCAATATGGCTTTGCAACAACAATAAATGCATTGGGCACGCAAAACTCGCTAGTAAACGGACGTTTTTCACATGTCATCAGCAGAGACTTTCGACAACAATTTAATACCTGCGGTCCTTGTCCGGGCCAGTATCGTCCTAAGTTGCGTCCATTAAGGAAAGCATAACCCTACAGAAATACTAGAGTACGTAAGAGAATCCTGATGCGTTGTAATTCTGTTTTGGGAAGCTTTACCGTAGTCCATCCGTCCATTTTCAGAAATGTGTCCAATGCTTTATCAATCATAAACTCTGTGGAATAAAAGGCCGCACCAGGTTTGTACCGATATTCGTTACGAATTTCCAAGATTCGAGATGGACGAAAATTTGCTGCAGGAAAATGAGGAAGATGCAGTGGAAACATTGCCCACTTAGTGAGGTTCCGCCCATCAACAGTCACATTGCTCAGAATTCCTTTAGGATTATTTGTCGGATAAAAGCGTCCTCGTCCGCCATTCTGTACCAAAATATCCAAAGTCTGGCCGGGTTCGAGAGAAATACTGATCGAGAACAGTTCTACTCCGTGATCGATCATGCCCACCGGTTCCTAAATTTCAACAAATCACACAAGAGTGCTAAGTTGTTGATAATCAATAAAGTGAATAAACGGTTAAGCCATGCAATCAAACGCTCCTAACCTGATCGACAAAAAAATAAGCTCGATCTTCAACCACGGGAATGGACAGTTTAGCGGGATCTCGGAATTTCTTAGTGATTACATTCCTGTACAGAATAAATCCGTGACCTTGCTTCAGCATCTCAAAAGACATCGGATACTGAGAGTAAACCGGCCCTTCCGGGCACAACTGCTCCAGCACATTGAAGACATTGCCGACGTAAGATAACTGTACTGGGCCATATGCTCCCTTGGGCGATGGCTGTGGCACAGGTCCCGGTGGCAACGGGAAGTACTAACAAACCGAGCAAATGTTTTGTTTCGGTTAACGTGTGGGGCGAACAGCGGTTAATGCAAAAATTGTACGCTCAGATTTGATAACATTATTGCCCAATAGAGGAACAGCTGAAAATTCCACTTACTTTGTTGGAGATGCGTACTTCTCTTAAATATATTAAGCTTCTCTTAAATATATTAAGAAAGCGTGACACAATCGATCTACATAGAAACCACGACGTCCATCTATCTAGAACTGTGACACAATTAACCATTACAAAAACCTGACAAATTCAACTACAGCGGAACAATGCCGGTTTGAGCTTACTTTTCCAAGTAATTCCCGGATGGCCAAATACTTTTCAGTCGGATCGCCCCATTCCGTGATAGGGGCGTCAAAATCATAAGTGGTAGTCACCGGTTGATACGGTCCTTCACCAGCTCCAGCATTAAAACCAAAATTAGTGCCACCACGAAAGATGTAATAATTAAAGGAGACGTTGCGATCCAGCAATGTTTTGCTGTTTTCTATCAATTCACTGGTGGGTACGGTAGCAAATGGTGATCCCCACACATCCAGCCATCCAACATAAAACTCGGAATCCACCAGTGGTCCATCCGGATTCCACTTTTCCAGATTGTTGACATAATATGTAACGTTATTTCCCGAAATAGTCGGAGTCCCGAAATCGCCGGTTATCAAAGCGCCGTCACAACGTCCACATTTTAAGTAACCATCTTCTGCATCATTATTAGTGAAAAGTACGATATCGTTGCCCAGTACTTTCCGAAACATATCGCGCAGTGTGTTCATGTACTTGATATCGCATCCATATGCTCCATATTCATTTTCAACCTGAAAAGGAGACAAGAATATCGATGTACCTAACCATAAGGGTACAACAAACAAAAGACGAGGATGGTACCATAAAGTAATTTTCATTCAAATTAAAAAACTTTCTCATTTTCTCAGCAAATGCCAAACTTTCAGAGTGTAGCAGATTACAAATTTTCACAGTTCTTGCTCAGAGCAAGCGAACTTCACAACGAAACAATTCAGAATCGAGAACAACTTCATATATTCACGGAGGCGATTCGATGTACTCGTTTAATGACATACCCATATACAGTAATAAGATTCCGGCATGAAATTTTCTTACTGTACTTTATAGAAAATACGTATCATAATAGGTACTGTACTACAGATATATAACACTGACCTGAACGGTTATGATGGGACCTCCATTAGCATACAGATACGGCTTTATCAGCGGTAGAACGACATCGTACCATCTTTGAACAAAATAGAGATACGTTGGATCCGTGCTTCGTAAGACCATGTTGGGATTCTTCCGCAAGAGCCAATAAGGTAGACCACCCTGTAAAATGTACCAATGTTATAGGACAGTCATTTAAGGCTGAGGTCAATATAGCGTCGCTAACCATATCAACTTCCGCAGCAATAAACGGCCCGGCTCGCAGAATGACCAGTAAATCGTGTTTTTGAGCCAGCTCGAAATAACGCGTGAAATTTAGCATTCCGTCGAAGCGAAATTCACCCGGTTCTTGCTCGTGTAGACTCCAAATAACATACCTAAAAACGACAAGAGTGCAATACAAGGCCTTATAATGTACAGACGTGCAGTTCTGAAATTCATATGAGAGACTTCAAAAATAGATTTGCGAATACTGTAACAGATTTGTTCGTAGATAGCAGCAGTAAAGAAGGCAGGAAAAAAATTCGAAAACTACAAGAGAATTCAAAACAGTATTCCGTACAAGCCAATAGACAGAACCATTATACCTAATACCGAATTTTCAAGGTCTACTTATTGTTAGCCCTTACGCCTTACGTGTCAACGGCCAGTAATCCAGCAGCCCGCATTTTGTAGAAGCCATCCTCCCAGTACTCGGACGGGACTCTCCAGTAGTGCATTGTCCCGGAAGCATACCGAAAAGGTTGGCCATCCTTTAGGAAGCATTTGTGACCAACGGTGAAAGACCGATTAATCACGACATCAATCTGTTTTAATAACAAACGCTTCAAAATAAATGAAAGAAACTATCACCTTTGCAAAACAATTATCAAACCTGAGAAAAAACAATCGCCAGCAACAGCCAAAATATACGCCGATCCAGAACCGGAAATGCTAGCATTTTCCCCATCCAGAATAGTCAAAAACCGGCTGCAATCGTTACCAGTGGCAGTGTTAGCAAGTAGCTAGAGTTTTGGTAGAAGAGCTAAAGTTTTGGTATAACTGACACAGTACAGAGTACAGTACAGTAACTGCTCCAAAATCAACAAATTGTATTTGTGACACAGAAATAATACGGTGACCTGCATAATTAATATTAATTATTACTGCGCTTTGATATCCGTGCTGTCTTTTAATCACTGTAATCAGTGTTATGACCGCTATCAGCCCTGATAAGATATTTATCATTTGTTTCGTTTTCATAGTTCGTTGCACCAGGAGTAACCAACAGGCAGTAAGTACGAGTGTTTATTTAAACTTACTTAACAGTAGAGAATTCATTTATTATAGATGTCTGAACTGTAGAGTAACAAGCCTCTCACTAGAAGATTGTTGTTAGTGATTATTACTAATGTTGGCAATAAATGTTGCGCATGCTGTTAGTGGGTATCTTTATCAGACACCATTAATAATGTACTTACTTACGTGAAGATTACGTCGATCAAATGGCCTGGTTAAGCGGTTCCTTTCTATTCGAAAAGCGCCCTAAAGCGAGATTATCACGGTCACCATGCTGCATGCATAAACATAATAACTGTTAACTTCTTCATATTTAAATAATAAGATCTCGAGTCTATTACCGAAAAATAATAACAAAATCTATTTAAATAAAAAATTTGCATGAAGCTTTTTGCAACTGCGGGTCTTTCAGATACACGCACATGTAGAGAGCTTATACGTAGATATGATCTGTATATCCATATATTTCTATTGATAAATACAATATTCAAAACATACGAACACGATATACGGTATTCAGACCGTACTTCACAATTTGAAGCAACCATTAACCAGTAGTAACCACCCCAAAAATTTTCGTGAGTGTTTTTATTAATATTCTTTAATATTCTATCATTCTGCAATCATCCTTGATGCAGTGAGTGATAAATTAATAGTTTACTTACTTACGTGTCCTTGTCTTATTATAATTAATAAAACCATGTACGGGTAATCAACAACCGACCAATGACTTGTAACAGCAGCTGCATCTTGAACAAATCTCAATTTACACTTTCATGAAATTCTCTGCCACTAGAAATGAGAAGTGAGAAACCTGTTAGGAAACAGGCATAAGAAAGTTAACTACAAATAAAATTATTGCTTTAGACAAAATAATTTGAACAGCACAGCCAAATTACAATGCAAAACTGTGGAGCAACAGATATGGCACGTACTTGAAATACCAAACAATTCTCAAATCAACTTGCTGCGTCAGCAGCCAGGTCTTGTTTTGGTTTTTTCGTCCGGTCTTTTCGTCGCACGTAAATCGTTTTGTCAAGCTCCGCTACTGTTACTCCTTTTTCATCCAAGATCTTCACATTAAAAACAGGCTCTGTTTTATAATTGGCATCGGCTTCTGCCCGAATGCGCTGCACTTCTTCAGCGGGCAAATGAAACTCCGCAAAGACTTTGCCTTTTCCGGGATTCAGATAACGAATCGTACTAACTTTGTCCCATACAACATAATCTCGGCCCAGTCTGTTGATTAACATTAGCATGTAGAAGGGATCAGTCATCGAGTACAATGAGCCGCCAAACTGTGTGCCAACATAGTTCGCATTCCATCTATGCAGGCCCATCTCAACCCTCAAATAACTCATGTCCTCCGCACATTTCGTTACCTTTATCCCGGCGCCCAGGTACGGTGGATAGAATCGGAGAAAACGGGTAAAAAGAGAATGCAGTGGAATTCTTGCCATTAAAGGAGGCATGGCTAAGCAGACCGGAACAACAAGTAGAAGGTCGCAAAAAGTCAATAAAAAGAAAAGTCACATTGGAAACGAAATGGGAAACAAAATATTAAATTAAAAAATGAAATTGCAATGGGCAGCAAATTAGCATAGCAGCCAAAAGGCCAACTTTGAACTTTTCAATTTTATGCTAGTTCGTTGAGTTCAACCTTCAAAGGTTGAAAACTGAAACCAAAAAGAGGGAAAAATAAAATCAAAAATAGGCGCAGCGAGACGAGGGATAACATTTGGAGATGCGAAACTTCTGGGGCTGTACTTATGTTTAATACAACCGCCCCTGGTGATTGATATAATAGTTCTGGTTTGCTTGGTCTGCTGGAATGCGGGTCCACAGATGCGAATAAATTATTCGCAGATTACTATAAATCGCAAGTTTTTTTTTGATTGTTCACCGCCATTTACCCAGTAGGTTTTTCTTAAACTGTTGCCAACCATATTTTTTATCTTATGATTTTGATCGTAACTTTAACCAGTGTGCTACACAAGTTGATATTTTTTGACAGTTCTTACTTTGCCTATCGGTCATGATGATTGCATCACTGCGCACAGTCACTCGCCGACTGCAGTTTTTACTCGACACTCTAAATTCCAGACTGTTCCCTCCTCCAGGTATGCAATCCTTTTCTTGTACTTGTTAGATTCGAAGCTATTTTTATGCTATATTGTATAACTGTACTATGTTCGTTCTAGGGAATCAGTTAACCTTCGGTCTGGACGTGGTTCCACCTGCAGCACTCAGTGTTAAAACAGCACCGCTGATGTCAAACTCCACATTTCTGGAATCTTTGAAAGATGGATTTGTTTGGGGTGTACCAAAACACCGCGTTACCAAGCAGACACGACATCGACGTTGGTTTTCACACAACCATATAAAGTACTGGTTGCCCCGAAAAGATATCCTAACATGCTTGCACTGCGGACATCCCTATGAGGCTGACACTATATGTGGTAAGTCGAGACTGGAGAAGGTCCGACAACGGGTATAGCAACCTCATGTATGATGTAGTGCGATAACAGCATGACGGTATCTAGGAATCTCGTTTGTGAATTTTTTGATTTCATTATTCTTCTCTGGCTTTAAAAAATGTAGGAAATTGTTATGGAAACGTTCGAAAAGAAACTCAAGCGATTCAAAAGGCGATGAATATCGAAGAGCGCATCCCTCACAGTCAAGAAGTAATTGTGCTTTATGAAGGCGAAGTTGCGGATCCAGAAAAGGCCAAGGGTTTGAAGCCGGCACATGTGCCACAAAAGAGACCACACTGGTTCAGCTCCAGTTTGCTGACGAAAGTAATAGAGGGCAAATCTTGAATTTGCGGTGTTTTAAAAGATCGCTACGTGCTTTGGTGTCTACGAGTACTGTAGTGTTTTCTATCTTGAAAAAATGTTTTCTCGCAAGATTTCATCGATGTACTAACTCGCCTCACTTGTCACCATTGTGAAAACTTGTTGATTGAAGAATGTTGCGAGGGAGTTATGTTCGCATACTTGAGTCTTGAATAAATATCTTGCGAGTACGAGCATTCTCTTCAGCCAGGAATAAGACTTTCATAAGAAGTCGAGCCGAACCGCTACGCTGAATTCATCATGTTAATATAACAAAGTCGGTTAAACAAAATAATTTGTTACAATAGCACTTATGTGTCATTGTCCAATGATTTTAGAGGACACTTTAATGGTTAATTCGCAGGGACGTTGGAGAAGCATAAATTCAAGCATGACAGTATGTACTTCAGCACACAAAACGTGTCGTCCACCTTCTTGCCGACAGAACATTTTCTGAATCCAGGCCACATAATCCCAGTGATTTAATTTTTAAATCAAGTACAGTACGTATTCTACTCTGATCACACAGAAACAGGTTAATACAAATTTGTGAGCAAACAAAACCAAATAACTGCAATTTCAAAATTTTGACTAAAAAGCAAATTTTCACCGGCAAGCAAAGGCACAACTACTGGGACAATTTATCAGGCCGTTTATGCAAACGCCGAAAGCCCAGTTATTGCCCGACCTAAGATCAAAGTATGGATATCGTAAGTTCCTTCGTAAGTGTTGACGGTTTCCAGGTTCGTAGAATGCCGCATAATGTGGTATTCATCGGAAATGCCGTTGCCACCTAACATGTCACGACACTGACGGGCAATCTCCAAGGCCTTTCCACATGAGTTGCGTTTAATTAACGATATCATTTCCGGAGTGGCACTATAAACACAGACCAGACTACGAATTAGTCGCTTATCGCCAGAATGCCACTTTTACTTAAATAATTCGTTTTAATTACCTTCCCTGATCTCGAAGTCGGCCAACCTGCAAACAGGCTTGCAGTCCTATCGCAATTTCCGTCGTGGCATCTGCCAACTTCTTCTGGATCAACTGATTCTTGGCAATAGGAGCACCAAACTGTATCCTATCCAGAGTGTACTGCCTTGCAATTTCTACACAAGTTTCTGCTGCACCCAGAGCACCCCAAGCAATTCCGTAGCGCGCACTGTTTAAACATCCGAATGGTCCTCCTAATCCCAGAGCATGTGGCAGCAAATTTTCTGCAGGTACACGAACTCCATCCAGTACGATCTGCCCAGTAATGGAAGCTCGCAGACTGAGTTTGCCATGAATAGTCGGTGTGGAAAAGCCATCCATGCCGCGTTCAACAATAAATCCTCGAATCTTCCCATCTGGATCACTCTTCGCCCATACTACGGCAATATCCGCTATAGGAGAATTGGTAATCCAGGTTTTCGTCCCTGCATAACACAAACAAATGACAACGGCAAGCAAAAACCAGCGGTCATCAAAAGATCAAATGATGAAGAAACCAGCCATTCATTATTATAAAAGATTTGACAGCGCTGTTGGCTTACCCGACAAAATATACGCATTGGATTTCGCGTCGAATTTGGCTTTTGTTTGCATAGAACCAGGATCACTTCCCGAATTCGGTTCCGTTAATCCGAAACATCCAATAATTTCTCCTCTGGCTAACCGAGGCAAAAAGCGCTCTTTTTGTTCCCCATTTCCATACGCGTTAATTGGATGCATAACAAGAGACGATTGCACAGACATGGCGGATCTGTAGCCACTATCGACTTTCTCGATTTCTCTTGCAAGCAATCCATACGAGACATAGGAGACGCCAGCGCATCCATATCCTTCGATCGTTGCTCCCAGAACCCCAATCTCGCCGAGCTCGCGCATAATCTGGGGATCGAAATGTTCCTTGCGGTATGCTTCGAGAACTCGTGGCTGCAGTTTGGCCTGACAGTACGCACGGAACTGGTCCCGCAGTATCTTCTCCTCCTCTTCAAGCTGCGACTCAAGATTAAGTGGGTCTCGCCAATCAAAAGTTGCTTTTTTATGTGTGCTCTCATGAGCACGGGGATTAGGAGTCGCGGAAGGCTGCTGAGTTGTAGAAATGCTCCTTACGGCGTTTTCCCCTGTCTGCGTGATCCAGCGGGAAAGCACGACGAATCTTGGTGCAACACGGGATAGCATTTTGATTTTACAACCAGAATCGGCCAAATAACTTTTCCAAAGCGTAGAGGACTAAGAGGAGGAATGGTGTACTGACCAATGAAGCGCTTCACCGTGTGCTGAACCTTCTGTTCTTCTACAAAACTACAAACCATCGATTAAAAACTTCGTGAATCGTATCTGCTATCTGCATGCTGGCGAGCTCTAAATCCACACGGTCGGCGTCAGCTGATTGAGAAAAATAATCCCCACCCATTGATTCAACCAATCGTAAAGCACCACTAATTACCAACCATTTATATAGTACACTGGCACAAAAGGTAATTGTTTTGGTTTCGCATTCGATATTAGCAGTATATTTAGCACCTTGTTGTCGCATTGATGTGTCTTTTATAGTTGTTTTATAGTTAAAAAATGTTACTAGTATAAAATTTCAGAGTCTACCGGGCATTGTGGCTTAATTATCAATCAGATGAGCGGTCAGATCTGACTAACTGCTCTGGCTATGTCGGGAATCGTACGGTACGGGTACATTAGATTGTGCATCCATCTTGTTCATGGTTGGTAATTTCTAAACGGTTTAATTTCAGTGTGAAAACCATAGCGATGTACAAGTGCTGAGGGTTGACTGTTATTAAATACATTCAAGGTGCGTTGTGATGGCTCCGAAAACCACAGCTTCGTCCGCGAAACAAGCTCGCGCTGCGCCAGTGAATGCATCACAGAGCGTCAAGGATCTTCCCGGAGGCACCGTTGCCATTGCCGTTCACGCTAAACCTAATGCAAAGCAAAGTGCCGTCGTTTCCATATCCAAAGAATGTGTTGAGGTGCAGATCGGCGCCGCAGCCAGAGACGGGGAAGCTAATTCCGAGTTACTGGAGTTTCTCGCAGACGTGCTGCACGTGAAGAAAACCTTGGTGTCATTGGATCGTGGATCAAAAAGCCGCGAAAAAGTGGTTCTTGTCACAGCTAGTACTTCCGCACGCGAAGTTTTAGAACGGCTCACGATGGCATGTCAGTCGCAGTAGACTTTCTTGAAATGAGGTATTTTATCGCTTTGTTTGCTGTTCAGCAGTGACGTAATATCTCGCTATAAACGTGCATGGAAGACATATAATTGCTGTCCAGTTAACTTATAAGCGGCGTTGTTTGTATCATTGTATGCATTATATAATATTTTCTTTTATCTGTCTGAAAGTTAAACGCACATAAATTACGTTGTTTGAATAAAATAATTCTGTATGACTTTACGAAATTTTATGGTCATAAGCTTGGCCAGTTGCATTTTCAAGTTTGATTTGGGGTTGAGCTTTCTTCTTTGAAGTACTGTACTGTTTTTGATTATGTCATTCCATTTTAAAGTAGTGCTATTTAATTTTACCTTTTTGATGGTTTCCAGTTGATAAATACATATAAAGTTCTTAACTCAATTGATTTGCTCATTTAGTCGGAAATTCTCACGAGAATATGCGGTCGTGTCTGTGTTCACGGGTTCTCACAAATGGGAACATACCTTACTGATGGCTGGCTAGTTGGGCCATTTGTGGCAGACATGAATTCCCGGTTCCCCTTCGATTATCCAAGAGAAATTCCAGTTTATTTAAAATTACATATACGAGTTTTGAAGTACAGACTTTGTCTGTTCTTTTTTAGGATTTTATTTATTCCTCAAGTTTAAGAAAAATAATTCCTTCGTGTGCGCGTTAGCGCAGCATAATTTCTTCGCTTCGATCATAAAATTTTTTTTAATTAGTGCATTGTTCTTCCTCTACATCTACTGATACAAACTGGCATCAGTTCCTAGTTTACTCGTGCAGTCGTAAATATAATTATGATCAATTTTATGAATACCTAAAAGGTATTTACTACCTTTTCTGCTGCCATGGGCAGTTGCTTCTTGATGATGGACCTTTTAGCATGTGATCGTGCTAGTAAAGTTTAGAACTAGAAAATATTTTTGAGTGCTGAGTATTGCAGCACTTTACTTTACTGTGCACGCTTGGTGGTAGGTAGTACTTACCACTACAAAGTACCGAGAGAGGATTACTTATTCAGGTGTTCCTTTGATCGATTTGCCGATGGTGTCGTCAGGCTGCTCGACATCTTGTCGACTGTACGCTATGGTATCTGCTCGATGTCGACACGCGCCAGCTTGCAGGTACTACGTCCGGTCGAGGTCAACCCGATTTCGCCGACGTTACCGGCACATGCTCTCAGTGTCCGGAAACTTGTTATTTTTCCACTTTTTTAAGATAAATGGTATGTTAAGGAATGGCTCATCAGAACTTCTCCTTTGCCGTACAGCCTGCTCCTCCACCGCGATATGTTCCAACTTTCGATGCCTTTCACGACAATGTTAACTGGGATAAGGAGAAATCACAGCTTCCACCGAACACCGGTGCCAAGCTGCTTGAAGCCTGTAAAAAGGAGAACTGGATGCTGGTGGATGAGTTACTACATGTTTGCGAGCATGTGTGGGCCAGTAGTGTCGATCAGCAGGCCAGTGTCCGAACTGCCGTCAATATTCAGGATCCGGTAAGTTGCAGCAAAGAATTTTGAAATCGGCTGTGAATTATTATAACCGATGGTTGGACGATTTATTTAAAATGTGGTAAATTTTTCCTGCTTAAGTTTTTTTCGTGAAGTAATCTCAGTTTTCTGAAACGGAGTTCAATAGATCCATAATTTCGGTACCGTTATGATTTACTCAGCTGTTTGGATCTACTTAATAAAACAGATCTGTATGATAAAGTTTGACTTGTTGTGCGATAATTTTTTATTTCCAATCATTTACTGTATGTTTGTCGTAATTGAATAGGATACCGGTACAGCTTCTTTAATTCTCTGTGCCCGAGAGAGCAAGACTGGCTTCGTAGAGAAGATCGCCAATATGGGTGGAGACGTGAACATTCGCACAACTGTACGTACATTGTACTGGTAATTTTATTAAACATCCATCTGGGTTCGGGTTTTCGCAGCCGGATCTTCCGGCTGATTGTTAATTTATGTACGTACTATTTTACGCATTTGTTTACTGTAGGACCATTACACCGCTCTTCACTATGCCGCGGCGTCACAAAAGGAGGAGATGATCAAACTGCTCATATCATTTGGCGCTGATCCCACTCTCCAGGGCGGAGTATGTGTGCAGCGTGCTGACAGTCAATCACATGAACCGTTCCATTTACAGTGCTTTTCTGTGTTTAGCCCTTAAATCAACTGCCGTTGCATTTGGTGCGTTGAGTTATTTTCTGAATAATTTTTTCTTGATTGCGCGTACCATGATTGTTTTTTAAGGCATGTATGCGACGTCACGGTGCGTTGCCGGTTGTCCAGTACCTTGTCATGCTGTCCAGTGAAGACTCCCGAATCGCTCCCGATAAGGTGGGTTTTACAAATTAACGCATTTGTTACCTTATGCACGGTTTTTACTTTCTTTGGCAAAATAATTTTATTTTTGAATTAGTTTTAGATGGATTGTTTGTGCTTGATCGAAATTTTCTGTACAAGCTTTTGTGGTTAAACAATATTTCAAGCGAATGTTGCTTTAGGAAGGCTTTCTACCAATTTGGAGAGCAGCAGAAAAGTCGCATTTGCATGTCGTCAAGGATCTGCTTCGTGAACAGAGTGCCGAACAGTTGTCTTACCAAAATAAGGTTTGTTCCTTGAAAGCTTTTGAGCACTTCGATACAATGAATATGACTGTTTTTAGCATCACAATGGTGACACTCTCATGCACTATGTTTTGCGCAAGAATCAAAGTGACATTTTGCAAGCTTGTTTGGAAGCCGGTGCTCCGGTCAATGCGCGAAATGTGAGTACGAACTGGGTTTGTATTGAGAACATCATGAAATTAGTCGCCAACAATTAACTGGGATTTGTGCATCGAAAATAGATTAATGAATTCTATGCAAAGCTGTTGATCTGCAGTTGTATTTATATTTTTGTCGATTATCATTAGTACTGGTGCTTTTTTATTCACAAACTTTTTTTATTATGAAAAAGGTTATTGCATTGTTCAAGACACGCAATATCGTACCTCCATCTACAAATAATCGTTTTTCTTGTAGTTTGATGGTCAAACGTTACTGCATATTGCAGCACTTACCAGCAGCAAGCCGGGCGTAGAGTTGCTGCACTCCTATCACGCGAACGCTGAATTGGTCGATAAGGTAACTACGATCGGTAATAATGATCTTGCCGTTAGCGTTTTCTTACCGTTTTCATTGTGCAGTATGACAGAACTCCTTTGCACTTGGCGGTTGAAAAGGGACTAGATCGGATGGTTGACATTTTAACTGAAAAGTATCCCGGATCGATACACGTTCGCACCAAAGTAAGGGCTAATTTCATGCTATTTGAGCTCTGACATTTTGTGTGACTTTGGACCTTGACGTATCTAATAGGACGGAAGCACTTTAGCCCATATTGCCGCATTGTCTGGTCATCCGGAAACAGTTCTGACGTTGCTAAAGAAAGGTGTTTACTTGCATATGCCCAATAAATCTGGGGCGTTAGCACTGCACGCCGCGTCACGCACAGGTAAATAGAAAGAATCTGGGTTTGCAATTTGCATGAACGCTTTTACGTATCCTTTCATATGAGAATCGGTCGCTTTTTATGTAAATCGAATTATATTAGCTTACGTCGGGTTTGACCTTAACTCGGTATATAACCTTATTACTCTATGACCCAACACTGTGCTGCAGTCATGCATGTATCTGTACAGACTGTGTATTGATATAGGGCGAAGGTTTGTCTTATGTGAATCTTTTAAGTATGGAATGTTTTTCGAATGTATTTTATTTTTTAATATTTTTCAGTGTTTTATTTTTACCGATTTTTAGGACATGCATCGGTTGTTCGGGCACTGCTAAACAGAGGGGCTCGGGTAGATGCGAAAACTAAAGACGGATACACCGCACTCCACCTGGCAATCGAATATGGAAAACCGGCAGTTGTAGAAACCGTTCTTGGTGCCGGTGCTTCAGTTCACACAAAGGGTACTGAAAGTTCTGAGTATTTTGCAAAGCGACCATTAGTACTTTTTCCGAGTTTTGATTTTCAGGTGGAAAAATCGGAGAGACTCCACTGCATATTGCAGCCCGTGTTCCGAATGGCGAGCAATCTACACAGCTGTTAATTAAATCGGGAGCGGAGGTCAATGCCAAGTTAGAAAACGGGGAGACCGCGCTGCACGTTGCAGCTCGTTCGGGTGCCATGAAAATGGTCCAAATGCTGCTGCATGAACAGGCCAGTCCCATGGCGGTTGGTGCGGCTGGAGAAACACCGTTCCATGCGGCGGTTCGAGCGTGTCATTACGATATCGCCAAGGAATTATTGGATTTCATTGTGGCCAAGTGGGATCGTTATGACGCCGTGGCGGTGGTCAACATGGGGAATGCCGTAAGCACTTTAAGGAGTGTTGCTGTTGTTGTTGGTGTTGCTGTATTAAGCAACCATTTTCACCGTTTCAGGAAGGTGAAACACCGATGCACTTCGTAACGGAAGTTGTGCCGGAGATGACACATTTTCCAGGAGAGGAAATAAAGCTTTTACACCTGATACTTGATTATAATGGTGACCCTGGCGCACAAACGAAACTGGTAATTTCCACGACAAAATCTGTTATAAATTTCCTACATTTAAACTGGTGTTCTCAAGTATCAGTACCTGAAAAACTAAGAACGGAGTCATGTTTTGGAATTTTTATATAAGCGCTGATTGCAGACTCTGGAAACCCCAATCCATTATTGTGCGCGATACGGAAATGAGCAGGTCTTGACTGTGCTGCTGAAGAGTTTGGGTCACTCAAAAGCACAGGCAATATTGAACCGACAGTCCAAGGTTAGTTAGTGAGTACCTAGTTAGTAGTTCATTACCTATATTGCATGAGGTGACCTTTGCCTGGTGGAATGTCTGGTAATTCTGATCACGGTTTTTAATAAAACTAAAATTGCTGTTTTGATTAACCTACTATCGGTGTTTGGGATAACCGGCAGTTGTTATTTGCAGACGGGATGGTCGCCGCTCCTTACCGCAGCCGAAGGAGGTCATCTGCCTGTAGTCAAACTGTTACTAAAGAACCATGCTAGGGTTGATGTATTCGATGAGGTATGTGGATCTTTTCCTTTTCCGTGCATATACTGAGACTTCCCATCATCGATATCGGTTTGACAGTTGGGTAAATCGGCACTTCACATCGCAGCAGAAAATGGTCACGTGAGCCTGGTGGATTTGCTGCTACGTAGCAAAGCTTTTGTTAACTCCAAAACCAAGTTAGGTGTTACCGCACTCCACCTGGCTTCCATGAAAGGACACATCGATATTGTGCGGTTACTGGTAGAAAAATACGACGCAACCGTTGATGCGTTATCTACGGTGAGTCAGAAAAGCAACTGAATGAACTGTTTTTGAGTTAAACAGTTGAATACTGAAGATATTTTTTCTTTTATTTAGGCAATGAAAACGCCTTTGCATCTTGCGGCTCAGTTCGATCAGATGGAGGTTTGCGAACTATTGCTGACAATGGGAGCTAATCCCAATGCCACAGATCATGTGCGAACGCTTTGCAAAATATTTAATGAATTTTTGCTATTTGGTTATCGCTTACAGCACGGCCAAACATGCCTTCATATTGCCGCGGAAAACGATCACGAACGAGTAGTGCAGTTGTTTTTAAAAGTTTTGGCCGACAAAAATCCAATGAATATGGCGGATGTGGTAAGCAGTCATAAAAACATCCGCTCTGAGTAATTTTGTTTCTTTGTTGCATTAACAAACTGAGTGTGCAGAGGGGGCATACGATAGCTCATATATCGGCGAAAAATGGATCGGTAGATGTCATGGAGCTTCTGCTGTCCTTCAATAAGGAAGATATAATATCGACAAGAGTTCGTGGCTCAGATTCCACTGTTTTGCATGTGGCTGCTGCGGGAGGACATGTCCAACTGGTTAAAATGCTTGTGGATGCCGGAGCCCCAGTGGCTGTTGAAAATTCGGTTAATATATAATTGATTTTGATCTTGACAGATACTACATGCACAGCAGCTATAAAACTATTTAACTCATGAATGTGACCTTTTCAGGATGGCATGACCGCTCTGCACCTGGCAGCCAGGAATGGCCATATCGGAGTGATTGATGTACTGAAGGAAGTGTTTTCCCCTAAAGTCAGTAGTCTGAAGGTAAAATTTTACGGCGGTTGTAATGTTATAAAATTTAACAATACTCTCGTGACGTCGCGGTCAGACTGTACCGTATTTTGGTCGCTGCTGCATATTGGTTCCATAAACTGGTTCTCGTTTAAGAATGGATTAACAGCACTTCATCTGGCTGCATATTGGGGCCAAGCTGATGTAGCACGGGAGTTGTTAACAGTAGTCCCTGCTACCGTGAGATCGGATGAGCCCACGGTGACGACCGCAACCGGAATGGAGATCGGCGCCGAGGCTGGACTGACCCCATTACATTTGGCGTGCAAAGCCGGCCAAGAAGCCATCGTCCGGCTGCTGCTGAATTATCCTGGGGTTCAGGTGGATGCACCGGCAGATAAGAGCGGCTATATCCCTCTGCATATGGCGGCAGTAAACGGCCATATTCCTGTGGTTGGGCTGCTGTTAAGCCGGGCGGCCTCGCGGTTGGACGTACCAGATGTCAAAGGTCAAACTCCCCTGATGTTGGCGGCTACTAAAGGACATTTGAACATGGCAGCACTGCTGATCAATCAAGGGGCAGATGTGGAAGTGAGAGACAATGTAAGCGAACGAAGATATGAATTCCGTATCCTGCAAATAATGGTATTTAGGAATTTTAATTATGTGACTCGATAAAATTGTAGACTTATCGATTATTCTATAACGAAATTAATGGTAATTCCTTGTTGATTAATCCAATTTTGTGGTTGATTGTAGAACGGTTGGACCGCACTACATTGCGCGGCTATTGCCGGTTATCTGTCCATGGTGAAGTTATTATGCGACCATGGAGCAAATCCTGCGTCTGTCAGCAAAGATGGAAAGATTCCCTTATGTTATTCTATGCATTCAGCGGTATCAGGAAAGGCAGAAAAATCCAGTGCTCATCTGGCTGTGATGACCTACCTGATGCAGCAGAAGTACGATTGCTTTGCCTTGTTGAATGATTCAGTGTTTCTGGTGGATTTAATGCAGTGTGGACGAACGCGAATGCAGAAACCTTTGTTTGAGTTTATAAAATTTTGCCCGTCTCCGGTGGAACTGGCTTTGAAGTTGACGAAGTTCTACAGAGATGCCTCTAACCGGGACAAATATCACGCGAAGGATCTTGTTTTGGCATCAAGGTTTTGTGAGCAAATTGGACAGCGTTTGCTGATGGTCAGCTGCAACCGGCATAATCCCAGTGACATTCTGCGAGCGGTGGACGAAAAAGAAGAATCATTGATGGATATCATGGTTAATGGGACGCACAAGGACGTGGTGGCTTTGGTGCCTGTGCAACGATATTTGACTAGCGTTTGGTACAAAAATGTTGGAGGGTTTTTTCATTTTTCAGGATATACATTAACCATTAGTTTCCTTTTAGGTATGGTGGACTTGAGTTGAGGCAATGGCAGATTTCCCTTTCGTTCCTGGTTTTCTTGCTTTGCCCTCCTGTCTGGATGGTGTTTTCGCTTCCCCTTCCTCATCATATCAGCGAGATCCCTTTTCTGAAACTGGTTGTCCACGTTACCAGTCATTTATATTACATCATTCTGCTAATTTTGGTTTTCATGACGCCCTTTCAACCGCTGTATGAAAGACAGAGTCTGTTTCCTACGCCCCAGGAATGGCTGCTGCTGTTTTGGCTGGCCGGTAATCTGCTAACCGAACTCATGTCCAATGAAGAACGCCAGGGACTAGGGATGCTGCGCTCCGTAGTGTTGTTTTTTTCTGCTTGCGCGATTGGTCTACACATTGCTGCAGCTGTTGTGGAGGATAAGGAGACTCAGCCTATTCTGCTGTACATCCGATCGCAGTTACTAGCGCTGGCGTGTTTTTTTGCAGATGTACAAATTCTCTCGTAAGTTTTTGTTAATTAATTCTGTCTTTTAATCTGCACTTCACATATAGATATTCACTTGCGCGCGCCTGATTGTTTTTAGTTATCTATCTTTCCACCAGCTTTTCGGTCCCTTCGAAATCATGCTGGGGGACATCGTGGGTGATTGTCTCCGCTTCATGGTGATCTTCTTCATCTTCCTTTTCGGTTTTACATTTAGCTTGTCAGCATTGTATGAGGATACGATACCGAACAATAGTACGTACAATGATACCGCCTACATCTTGCCAATGATTCTGGATCCCTGGGCCAGCGTACAGCTTCTATATTGGGCCGTTTTTGGCTTGTATGATCCTTGGGGACAGGTATGCCGACATGAAACTTATTATGGTTAATAACAATTTGCAAAAAAATTAATGCGAGCGTGAATTTGTAAGTATGATTTCCGTTAACGTTAAGGATGGTAGTTGACCTTTGGATACTTATTTAATTGTTTGTGTATAATCAGGTACCGGCTCCGCCCAATGGCCCAGACTTTGCGCACAGTCTAGTATTTATTTGGTACGGTATTTACTTGACCGGTAAGCCGTTATTTTTTTGAAATCTTATATTTTTGCATTGAATAATTTGCTTAATTTTTATTGCAGCAACGATGATTGGTAAGTATTTCTTGTCCTCTAGTGCATGTGTGTTTCGTGCCTTTCAAAACACTGTTTGATTGCTTGTAGTGTTGATAAACTTGTTGATTGCCATGCTTTCTGACACCTATCAGCGAATTAAAGCCCGTTCGGATCTGGAGTGGAAGTTTATTCGCGCAAAAATTATTATCAATCTGGAGAAGACTCCAATTAGTCCACCTCCAATTAATCTTGTCACTGTAACCTTGTCATATGCTTTGAAAGGGATTCTTCGTAAGCATATTGTATTGCTTACATGAATGTGATGTCTCTCCAATATGGCAGTTATTGTTACGGTGAATACATTGCTTATTCTCTAGTTGTGCTGGAGCGAAGATCTGTCCGCCGCATTCGGGACTCCACCGATAAATTACTTGGAAAGGACTACACTCAGGCTTCTAAAATCCGTCGGTGGAGAAAAAGTTTAGTAGACGACATTCGGGGTCAGTTCATAAAAAATAGTAAAGAGCGAGCGACAAATTTTAGTGCTGTATTAATTTTAAAGTAGTGCATCATTTACAGGGTCAGCTCACGGTTTGACTCCGGCGCTGAAAGAAGATGCCCCTGTTCAGAAACTCACGAATGTTGCCGTTTGGTCGGAAATTATCACAGCCTATGAAGAACTGGAAGATCTCGGGGGATTCGATGATTAACTAACAGATCGACTAACAGATTGACCAACAGATGATAAAACTGTTTGGCCGTACCTGCTACCCTATTGGTACAATTTTGCTTTTCATTTTTACTGTTAATCATTGAACAGTTAAAATAGAATCGATGTTACACACACAGATTTTGATTCTGACCTTATGTGTATTACTTCTGTCTGTTTAGTATGTATATTGCTTTGCCAATAAAAAAGACACAAACTTGACCGTAAATTTCTTAACATTCTCACGAAGCCCATGGCCACAATAAATGTTGAAAGCAGGATTTAATAAGTAATACAAGGGCGGTATCACTGAAAAGGGTTATATATATATTTTTGCAAAACTATGGTTGAGGAATAACTAAGCCGACCATCAATAAGATCAGACCGAATTACGAAAATTGCTCCTGATGCTCTTGTGTGCACTGTGCAACAGACAATCAATTTTCAAGACAGTGGCACGTGTTCGATAAGCTGCTTCCGATAACAAGCAGACTGGGACTCTGGGAGTATAAAGTTAGTCCGTACAGATACCGTATACGTTGTCGAGATTGAGAACGATCGAAGATAAGAAGGACAAGTCGTCCCCGAGAAGACAAGCGGGATCCTGTTATTGATTCGAACAAGTAAAACGCACTACTGAAAAGGTGAGCTGAGTCAACATGGCTTTTTGGCCAGAGAGTTTTCTGGCATTCAGCGTGCACCGGCGATTAGCGTCATTTAGCATAGCCGGAAATGACTTGCGCGAACGTCTGTACGTTCGTAGTCGTGCAAAAGGAATCGAACGTGATCCCTTTGGCCCGCCGATCGTGATCGCACAAATTTCTTTGTCAGCTAACCTTCGCATTCCAAAGTTGTACCAACAGCATCGCTTCACCGCAGATCGATCACTGCAGTCAACGGTTTGCATGGACAGTTGGTTTTATGAGCATCCAACGCATTTTGTTACATCGTCATGTCCAATCCTGCGACACCGTCATCGCGGAAACATTTGCCCGTAGAACAAAAGTCAACTTCCGGTAGCAGTGGTCGTCATAATCCAAATTTACAAATGGATACTTCATCTCCATATTCCACGCAACCCGCAGCGCTTCCTGTTAAACTCATCCGTCCACGCAATCGCCTGCAGTCTTCCAAAGATGTCAGACCATTGTGGGATCCGTCGGAATCCAACGGCCTCCAGACCGTCATCGAAGAAACCATCCCAGAAGAGGACATTCCAGTCTATCCCAGTAAAAGAGGGCGATTGAATACAGGGAACGAAGGCGATGCGCCGACATTGAATCCCAGCCCACCATTAAGCTTATCGGATGTTATTATCCCCAGCGATAATCCCGAACCGGAAGTAAACAAAGCGCAGTCTACGTTTTCACCACGTATTCCTGTGGTTAATTTAATTGCCATGAATAACGCTGCGAAAAGTAATGCACCCGGTGCGGCCTCGTTTTCCAACGTCCCTGTCGTGGATGTTACCGAGGAAGATGTTCCCGTATCGGGAAGTACAGGAGTTTTCCTGCTGGAATCCTGTCTCACGGGCAGCTGGACATCGGTGGAGAACCAGCTAAAAATTCTGGACAAGGCTTTTCGTAAGGATGGGAAGCGGGATGACATTGTGCAGGCTGTCAACCTTGCGGACGAGGTAATCGTATGCTGATTGGCTGTAATCATTTTTGTCCATTTGACAACAGCGCTTAACTCAGGGTTGTTGACAATTTCTTAGGAGAACGGCTACACAGCGCTAATGTTATGCGCCAAAGAGAGCAAAATGGGCGATGTTGCAGTGCTAGTGAAATTCGGAGCACAGATAAATGCTGTTTCTAAGGTATGTAATTGTTTCGAAAAACAAATATCTCAATAAAAGCAAGATAATATTCTGACCAATCTTTTGAGTTACAGGCAGGAGAGACGGCATTACATATTGCAACACAATATGCCAAAGATGAAATGGTCCGATCACTCGTAACCTTTGGTGCCGATGCAACAATTCCTGATGGCGTAAGTATTTCTGCTTAGCAAATTGTAATGAAAATTTTAGATTCTCAAGCAAAACCAAATATTTGTTGATGTCTTATTTTTGTTATGCTTTTCAGAAAAGAAGCCAGCTGCCGTTACATATGGGTAAGGGAAAAAATTTAACCCAAGCGTGCAGGCTAAATTTTTTGGCCTTGTTCAGTTGACATTTGTTACTTGTAATCGCTGCAGCCTGTCTAAGAAAGATCGCTGCTTGGCCCTTGGTACAGTTTCTGATACCCCATTCTGGAAGAGAAGGTCGATTGGCTGAAGACAAGGTCAGCGAATAAATTAAGAGTTCAGTTTTGACCTGTGCTAAAACTGGTCTTAACAGGACGGATATCTTCCGGTCTGGTGTGCTGCACTGGAGCCTAATGTGCATGTTGTGAAAGAACTCCTTACGGATCTCATAATGGAGCAGCTGACCTACCAAAACAAGGTAATTGCCGTCTTTGATTACGCTGCTGGCGTGGTAGGCCGTACCTACGCAAACAACATGTCGATATTTTACAGCAACAAAATGGTGACACTTTAATGCATTTCGTACTGCGACGAAAGGATACGGAGACACTACGGGTGTTAATAGATGCAGGCGCACCCGTTGACATTCAAAATGTATGACCATGCCGTTCGCGGTAACTTCCGTGTGAACTGAATCTGGCGCGGGGAGCAGATCAATATTTGCTTTACAGTTCGATGGACAGACCCTTCTCCACATTGCTTCCCAAACGCATAATGACTCTGCACTGGCGTTATTGCATAACCACCGAGCCAATCCGGAACTTGTTGATAGGGTTAGAGGCAACTACCTATTTCGTAGCATGGCAGAATGTATTGTAACAATATACGGTATCCCAACTCCATGACCTTAAACGATAATGACCATAAATTAAAACGGCAGACTGCATATTGCTTAATTACTATACACCAATTTATTATTATTTCACCTGTTACACATAACATTATCCGAATACGAAATGGTGCTGAAAATTCATCAGCAAGGACTATATTGTTTTGTTATAATATAAGTACTTCCATACTTATTTTCGTGCCCGTTGCATAAATCAAAGTAATTTCAAAATTTTCTTTGCAGTTCGAAAGAACACCGCTGCATTTAGCGGTCGAAAATGGAAGCACAACAGTCGTAGAGGTTCTTACTGAAAAATTCAAAGGGTCAATCATGGCCAGAACAGCTGTAAGTAGCGCACCAGCGCAAAGTGTTTCGTTAAAATTCCAGTGCGCACAGCAAATTACGTAAATACTCGGTTCTTGTATAAATATCATAAATACCGCTTATGGCATCACAGGATGGAAGTACCTTAGCGCATCTGGCTGCGCTAACGGGACATCCAGAAGCCACATTAGCATTGTTGCGGAGAGGAGTGCCGCTTAACATGCCTAACAAAGCCGGTGCACTGGCGTTACACGCAGCAGCTCGAGCAGGTAAGCTAAAAACAAGCGTACATATTAAAGAGTCCACTTCTGGAGGAAAGTTAGTGCTGCATATCAAGAACGTAAACGACAATTTTTAATGACATCGCATGATAATCTAAGGTCACGCAAAAGTTATCGGAATTTTAATTGAAAATGGATCGCCGGTTGATGCAAAGACCAACGACAATTATACACCGTTACATCTGGCTGTGGAATATGGCAAACCGCAAGTTACGGAAGCGCTTCTGGGATACGGAGCGTCCGTTGATATCAAAGGTCAAACTCAAATCATTGCTGCTTTCTGACTGTTTGATTTATTGTCAGGATCAGTGCACGATTACAACCAGTGACTGTCGTTGACGCAGGGGGTGCAGCGGAAGAGACAGCGCTGCACATTGCTGCTCGAGTACCTAATGGTGAGCTGTGCGCGGAAATGCTAATCAAATCAGGTGCGGATGTGAATGCGACAATGGAGAACGGAGAAACAGCGCTCCATGTGGCGGCGCGGTATGGAGCACTGCGGATGATACAGATCTTGTTGGCCGAGGGAGCCGAGACGTCGGCCGTAAGCAAAGGCGGCGAGACGCCGCTGCACGTGGCTGTCCGTAGCTGCAATTACTATGTTGCCAAAGAATTGCTGGAACAGTCGGCCAGTCAAAGATCCAAATCGGATGCGGCGGGGATGGTCAATGCCCAGAATCTAGTGAGACTGAATTTAACTTTTGCCGAACTTATCTTTTACTAAATGTTTTCGATCGATTAACCTACTCTAGGAAGGCGAATCAGCTATGCACTATGCGGCAGAACTGGCCCCAGATATGATCCACTTCGAGCACGAAGATGTGAAACTGGTACAGCTTTTGCTGGATTTCAGCGCCGAAATTGGTATACAAACAAAAATGGTAAGCAATGAACATGCAGCTACTGCCTCGTTACTCTTCACTCACGAATCAAGGAAACGGTGCTGACAAACCCGTAATTTCAGAGTTTAGAAACGCCTCTACATTACTGTGCTCGATGTGGAAACGTCGAAATACTTACGGCGATCGTTAAGTACTTAGGACCTGCTAAATTCCAACTGGCTGTCAATAAACAAGCGAAGGTAAAAACAATTTTGAAATCATTCAGAAATATGGCAACGAGAGGGAATCAATAACTTTACCTTTACCTTTAATATGATAAATAGTGTTGAAAGCATTTCTACCTTACAATTAGAATGGATGGTCGCCATTGTTGACAGCGTCGGAACACGGTCACGAGGAAATTGTCAAACAGCTTTTGCGAAACAATGCTCGGGTGGATGTTTTCGACGAGGTGGGTGTGATTGGAGTGTAACACTAAACACATAATATATTTTATGCAGCGTACTGAATAATTATGAAATCTGCCGGCATACAGCAAGGAAAAGCTGCTCTGCACATCGCTGCTGAAAACGGTCATGCTGACATTGTTGATTATCTTCTTCGCCACAAAGCCTTTGTCAACGCCAAATCCAAGTTAGGAGTAACACCGCTTCATCTGGCAGCAATGAAAGGCTGGACCGAGATCGTTCAACTGCTGGTGGAAAAATACGAAGCTTCCATTGACGCTTTGTCATTGGTACAGCTGACGCTTGATTACGAAAAATGACCTTTGCTTGACAGACCACTTTGTTTGGCGCAGGCGAAAAGGACACCGCTTCACATGGCTGCGCAATACGGAAAACTGGATATTTGTGATGTACTTTTGCGGATGAAAGCGGACCCAAACGCAAAAGATCAGGTAGATAAAGTTCAAGTTTATAAGGTTTTATGTCAAATGTGACGATGTACGCACATTTCTGATATTTAAGATCTGATATTTTCAGAAAGGTCAAACCCCATTACACCTGGCAGCTGAGACAGACAACGCTGCAATTGTGGAGTTATTCCTAAAATCTTTGGCGGACACCAATCCAATGTCAATGGTGGATGAGGTATACAGGCTTTTTTTGAAGGCTTCAGGTTTCCATCGATTACGACATGCCGTAACTTATTATGACTACAGAATGGATACACTGTGGCACACATAGCAGCCAAGAATGGGAGTAACGCCGTGGTCAAACTTCTCATTGATCACCAGAAGGAACAAGTGATTAATGCAAAAACCAAGGTGATTGTGACTGATGTGAACCGGGTTCTGGACCGCTGTTTTCTACGTTTTGCGCATATTATCTAGACGGACGAGTCCACAGCTGTTCATCTAGCGGCGGCAGGCGGTCACGCGGAAGTGGTCAAGAGCTTAATAGAAGGCGGAGCTTCTCCAGTAGATGAAAACGGGGTAAAATTTCATGGAGCCCTATTTTTTCCATCACCATTTTAATAAATAAAATTTATGCATTATTAGGATGGAATGACACCGCTCCATCTGGCTGCCAAACATGGTCACCTTTCTGTCTTAGAAGTGTTAAAAGACCTCGTTTCACTCAAAGTTTCCAGTATCAAGGTTAACCGAATTTACAGATTGTTTCTGTATGTCAAATGTTAGACGTCTTGATAACAACAGACTGGATTTACGGCACTGCATCTTGCGGCCTTCTATGGACAAGTAGACGTTGCCCGGGAATTGTTAACGTCCGTCCCAGCTACGGTTGTCTCCGAACAGCCCACTGTTCACAATTCGATTGTTAGGGAAATTGGCGCCGAACCCGGTCTGACGCCACTGCATCTGGCTAGTCTCTCTGGTCAAGAAAACCTGGTGCGGTTATTACTGAACTATCCCGGAGTTCAAGTGGATGCAGCGGCAGAAAACACTGGAATGATTCCGCTTCACATGGCTGCAATGCACGGTCATCTGCCCGTCGTCGGTCTTCTGTTGAGTAAATCAGCAACGCAACTGGATATTCGGGATAAAAAAGGCCGTAACGCGCTAATGTTAGCGGCCGCAGCTGGGCATGAAGAAATGGCGGCGCTGCTGATTGGTCAAGGATCCGATGTCACATCTGTAGACAACGTGAGTCGAAGTACAATACAGTACTGTACGTTTGTGTCAGTGTTGCTCTTAGCAGGTACGTAATTATAAGCAAGTAATAAAAATTACGAAATACTACCGACTCTTTTCGCAGAAAAGATTGAGATTGATCAGGTTTGTACTTTAATTACAACTTTTTCAAAGCGAATGTGGTGATTCGAGCATTTTAAAAATTATTGTGAATGTTGGTATAGAACTCGTGGACCGCCTTACATCATGCTGCAAAAGCTGGCCATTTAAAGGTCATCAAATTACTCATCGACGCGGGTGCCTCCCCGACAGCCGTAACAAAAGACGGAAAAATTGCCTTATGCTACGCTGCTAGTGCTCAGAAAACCGACGTACTCACTTATCTCATCTTAAAAGACCACGACTGCTTTCTTTTGCTGGAAGACAAAGCGTTCATGTTTGATTTGATGAACTGCGGTAAATTGTTCCACCAGAAGGCGCTGGAAGACTTCATTACCACTTCCCCGTCACCCGTGGAAATTGCTTTAAAACTCTCTCGTTTTTATAAAGAGCAGTCTTTTAGGGAGAAAGAGCTAGAGCGCGACTTGACCTTAGCCAGCAAGTTTTGTGAAACCTTAGGAAACGATTTGTTGACCATATCATGCAACCGTTTCAATCCTGCTTTGGTGCTTCGTGCCACCGATCAGTACGATAAATCCTTAATGGACATCTTAATCGATGGCAGCCATAAGGAAGTTGTGTCGGATCCGGCGGTTCAGCGTTATTTGACCGACGTGTGGTACGGAAACGAGGAGTGGAGTGATGCCAAAAGCATATCCTTGTTCCTGTCCTTTCTCATATGCCCGCCTATCTGGTTCATCTTTTCCCTTCCTCTGGGCCACAAATACAATTATGTTCCTTTTATGAAGTTGCTGTGCCACATTGTTAGTCATTTGTTCTTCATTACTATTTTGATTCTGGTTTTTATGTCGCCATTTGAGCGACTCTTCGATCGCCACGATGCGTTTCCACGGTGGAGCGAATGGGTTTTACTGGCATGGTTGTTGGGAAAATTTTTGGACGAGTTCAACACCGCAGAAGAGCGGCAAGGACTGGGATGGATAAGGGTTTTTGTATTAGTTTTCTGTGGTTTAGCGATTATTATTCATGCTGCAGCTTTTCCATTTGATCCGCCCGTAGAAACGACACTGCTCTATGTACGGAATCAACTGTTTGCCACCGCATGTTTATTCGCTTGCGTACAGATTGTCAAGTAGGTTTCTTTTTTATATGATTATAGACCGGCTCGATGTTCGTATGCTCGTAAATGAACACACTCGTGACGGAGACGGATAAAAAAAGTTAGGGGCAAATTAGCTTGAAAACTGCGCTGAATACTTAATTATTGTTTTTGCAGCTACCTTTCCTTCCACTATATGTTCGGACCAATGGGCATAATCATTCGTGACCTTGTGAAGGATCTTTTGCGGTTTTTAGTGGTTTTAGCGCTCTTCATGATTGGATTTTCCTTTAGCCATTCAGCAATGTTTTTGGACACGGAAGAGTCGCCTACCTTTGACGGATGGCATTACAATAAAACTGCGCCGATGATGGATTTATCGTATGACCCGCTAGACAGTTTCCAGTATTTATATTTTGCGCTGTTCGGTCTGGTTGACCCCACAAAAATTCCCTTCCCTCCTCACAGTCCGGAATTTTCCCCAACGCTGATTAAAATTTTAATCATGATCTATCTCATGGGTAAGACGTTTGCTGTTCTGCTGCCTTACGGATTGTGATAACACTTTTTGCTCTTTGCAGTGACCATGGTCGGTGAGTACTCCTCTTGAGACATGAAGCGGTACGCCGCGCAAGATTCGGTGTTAATCAATTTTTTCCAATTTATACAGTGCTTATTAACCTGTTGATCGCCATGTTATCGGATACATACCAAAGGATACAAGCTAGGTCAGATTTAGAATGGAAATACGGCCGCGCAAAACTGATTATGAATATGGATAAATCAGCAATTAGTCCGCCACCAGTTAACCTGATTACCGTTTCCGGTGCCTATTTAATTCAGGGAACAAAAGGTATTTAAACTAGAAGAGGATGTTACATGTTGCAGCATTATGCATTAGCTAACCGAAGTGCAGCAGCGTTTTGTGTAAGCCCATAATCAAGTGCAGCACACTAATTCTAAATACTGTACTATGCAAGCATACTTTTGAAAGAGGATTTCATAACAAACACGCAAATCTGACGTCTGTGTTTGCATTTTTGCTATATTAGAAGACCTTTCCTGCGGTCTGGTCGACGAAATATTTGTTGCAAACTATTATTATTTAAAACTATATATGAACTTGATTGTAGCATGTGTGTCCGCTGCTCGGAAACGCGGTAAGAGCGAATCTACGGAAGAACTGGCACCAAGCGGCAAGGGAAGCCGCGAAGGCTCTCGCGTGTTAAACTGGAGCAACAGCTTTCATGGCGCGGCCGAAGGTATTTTTTTGGCACAATTTATACATAGAGAACAAATTAAAATGATACTGTAAATCTGACCGCGTGTATTAACCATCATCGTAAAAAAATGAATCAGTGATAGCAGCTGTAATATAATGAGTTATTTCTTTTTGTACTTTGATTAGGTGGAGCTGCGCAGAATTTCAGAAAAATACCGGTAAAAAAACTAGTCGACGTGATAGACTGGGATGGCATCGTGTCTGCTTATCGCGGTGGATCAGCTACCGATTATGAACCCGATACAAATACCAGCGTTTTATTGGGACTGGAACACGAAAATTAATTTGCCGATTACTGGCTGTCAGCTACAGTTTTATACTTCAGTATCTGTATGTTCAGGTTTTCGAAATTAATGTGCTTTGGGTAAAACTGTGATGAAATAGCAATCATATGGTTCATAATGGTTGTAAACGGTGCGTGATGAACGCACTTTGTTATAATATGATTACAACACTAGTTTGCAATAACGGCATTTTATACGGCATTGCTGATGTTCTCACCTTTAATATTGCAGCAAGCAACGATGCACTTTTCATGCACTACTTTTCGAGGAAAAATATTTCATGGAAAATCAGCTTGCTTCATTCAAAATATACCTAGGTCGATCGTAGCCTTGCATTAGTTTTCAAGGAAACCTAGAACTAATTTCTGGAAATGGTCGGGGATATGTAGCATTACGTACAAAAGATATGCTACTAATATCGTACTTTATTGGCACTAGCCCAAATGAATGGACCGCGTCGTAAAGGCCAATCAGCAGAGTTTAAAAAAAATCTATCGCAGTTTGCACGACAGCGGGCACCAGCTGAAAACAGTTGTGTGTTACGTCTCCGAATTTCTGAACTTGAATACGTTTATGCGGCAACGGTGAGAAGTATATCATGAAGGATATCTTGAATACCATGAATAGCTTGGAGGTACATTGTCCTGTATTTAAGGCTAGAGTGGCTGACAATGAGAGTGACTACCGGGTAGCTATATATCGACTGGATACCCGATTTTTTCCACAGCTCGAATATCGTCTCGCAGTAACCGGGCTTGGGAAGTGGAATGTTGTTGCTTCTAGCCGTTTTCGAAAGAATTAGCCCAATGAAGCAATCGCAAATTTCGGCTGCTTTTTTTCTTATTCTGTCTCTAGATGCCTATCTTTAATTCCACGCCTTTTCACTTCTGAAAGTCTAAAACGCGTACGCAGGGAGTCATGCAGAGACAGAATCTTGGATGCAGAGTACATAATTGTTTACTGGTACTGTTCATATGCATAGCAAAACTCAAAGACAGCGAGCAACACGACTTATCGTGAAGGTACTTTATTGGTCAAATCAATGCCTCAATACACCAATTTGAAGAAAAAAAAAACACGCTAAACTATAACAGAAAAATTTCGTTCAATCTAACCATACGCAGGTATGACCGTATAATTTAATACACAGGATGTGCACATGCATCTGAGATAACAGCGTACCACTTCCGCTCCCGCCGGCAGCAGTACCAGGCCGTTGCGGGTCAATACTGGTACCGCCGGTCGTTCGAGAACAAGCAAAACATGGCGCGTCAACGCATTTCAGCTTTAGAATAAACAAATGTTGGAGAATCGGTTTAAAATCCCGAAAGACAAACGGATACGCAAACGAGACAAAGAGCAGTTTACCGGAAACGGCCGCATGCCTTACAATAATGTCCTGGATTATGATGGTTATAAAGAAATATTCAACGCTGTTTGCCAAAACTGGCTTAGCTTGATTTGCTTATTGCTGTGCTCCCTATTAGAAATAAATCTGCGCCTCTGTTTCTACTTTATTATTTTGTGTGCACTCACCATTTTTATCTTGTTTCTTATCTCCCGTTGTCCACATAGGTCGAAGTGGGACGTGCTCGCGTATAAAACTGAACCTTTTTATTTTTACGTGCAGTTGTGCAGTTCATGATAAAACTGAACTTTTTCATTTTTACGTGCAATTTAAAGGGGCTTTTCAAATTGGAATTTAATCACTTTATCTACAAAATGCGTCTCTAGCTCTCTTGAAAAATGATTTCGCGCGTTATGCAAAGTAAAACATACTTGGGCGTGCGTGTTCTTCCACCGCTCCCTCCATCCGCTAACCAGCCGCCCTCCCAAACCGGTTTCCCCGAAGCGGATTCTGATGATTTTCCGCCGCCTCCACCTCTTCCCACACCGGTGCCCGAAGATCATGATGACAATCGCAACCTGCAACCATCACTACTTTTCAAACCCAAACAGGATCTGCCAAAAATCTCCACGCAGCAGTCCATGCAACCGGTGCCACCCAAAAAGCAGCGGCAATTAATTTCTGACGCATCCACCTCCAAACCACCCGAGAGGCTGCTACCTAAAGGATTGCGGGATGTACTTCCGAGTTCCAGTGCACCGACACCCTCACCCACACCACAAGATTACGTACCGGCTATTAGAAATGAAAGGTCACCTGATCCACCACACAACGTGGAGGAAATATTCGACGGTCAACCACAGGATTCACGGTCAAGATCAATCTCTCCGAAACCGATGCTGGAACGAATCGAATTACCAGATAATACGGGCAGTTTGATCCTGGATTCTTGTAAGACTAATAGCTGGAGTTCGTTGGAAAGTTTGCTGCGCCTGTTAGAAAAAGCGGCCAGGGTCGTCGAAAAGCGTTCGAAGGTGACGGAGGCGGTTAATGCGGCGGAAGAGGTACATAGTTAACCAGTGAAAGTGTTAATGTAAAGATCAGTGCTTGACAGTAAGATCTAAAATTAAACTTGCTTTATTCTAAAACAGCTTTGCTAAACTGTTAAGTTTAAAATTTTGCTATTCTTTGGAAAAATTCTTTAACCAGCGCCTGTTTGCTGTTACAGGGCACAAAAGTCACCGCATTAATGCTATGTGCCAAAGAAAGCAGAGCTGGTCTCGTGGACCAGCTTCTCAAGCTTGGAGCGGAGATCAATACAGCCACCGAGGCAAGTGGTCGTTTTCAAATATGGCTGACTTTACTGGGTTAAAAAAAACGTAAGATTACGCAATATATAAATTTAATACTGCGGATATAGATTTTAGAAAGATTGCGAAACTGTAACCCAATGACTTCTGAAGGGAATTACATGACCAAGTTTGTAAATTTCGTTTGTGAATCGGATGCTTCTTGAGGTAGTGTAGCTACTATTTCAAGCCGGTTAAAAGCAAATCTTTTTAGAATGGGGAAACTGCTTTACATTTCGCGGTACGGGATGCAAAGGAAGAAATGGTCCGGATGCTCGTTACATACGGCGCAGATCCCACGATTATTGGAGGGGTAACTTGTACTTTCTGTTATTCTGTGTCCACTTTTGCAAGACATGGAGGTGGTACCGTAGTAGTTTTTGTAAATTTCAACTAAACTCTTTATTCATTTCAGGATCTAAAGCAGCTTCCACTGCATCTAGCGTGAGTGCACTTTTTACCAATGCGTTTTCTATACACCTCACTGCGAAAGCGGAAGCAGTATGCTGGCTTAAACACGACCCGTTTGTTTTCTGCAGTTGCATGCGGAAATTTGGTGCATGGCCGCTTGTTCAGTATTTGGTTCCTCTGTCAGGACCGGAATGCAGAATGATATCTGACGCAGTAAGCATCCGGGAATATTGACCGAGAATCTTAATGTGTCGCGACCAGGAATGTCATTATTTGCATTTTGCGGCGACGTACTATTTTTCAGGAAGGATTTCTTCCGGTCTGGAGGGCGGCGGATGTTGCTAATCTGCATGTACTGAAAGAGCTTTTGTTGGACCAAGCCCACCAGCAATTGTCCTATCAGAATAAAGTCAGTTAACACCTACTAACGTTTAAAAAAACTTCCAGCGGTGTACAATAAATTAAGCAAGTCTGTAGTTACACAGATTCGTTATATATGGTTGATGCTTAAGTAGTGAATATTGATTCATATGCATACATGAGCGCAGACGATGATACCAGAACTAGCATTCTACGTAATTTTAATATCCAGAGTTTTGAATATACCTCGTCCAGTGTCTGCTTATGGTTAGCAGCCTTTAAATTACAACTTTGCCACATTTTAATTTTAAATTGCAGCAAATGAATGACGACACCCTGGCGCATTTTGTTATCCGCAGACATGACAACGAAGTTCTTAAGATCTTACTGGAATTTGATACTCCCGTTGACATACAAAACGTAAGTTCAGCTCCACACCTTTATATGCCCGAGATTAATTAACCGAGATTCAGTTGTAACCAATATAAATTATTCATCTAACTTTAAGGTTGAAAGTCATTTTAATTGTGCACAATTAATGTTTTTTACAACCTGAATGTTACTATGCGGGTACTTACGCATGCAGAGTGAAGGTGAGACATTGCTGCATGTTGCCACGATGGTTAAGAACGGGGATGCTGTGAGTATGCTGCACGACAAAAAAAGCTAATCCGGATTTAATTGATGTGGTAAGTACATGCTTGTGTCTCACGTGACTTTCTTCCGCTAGAAAATAGAAGCGCTAGAAAATAGAAAAAGGTCTTTCGTGCGTGGGATATATATACACGTTCTTTTTGGTTATGACAGATGGGGCGGTCAGCCTTGCATTTAGCTGTGGAGCAAGGCCTCACGAATGTTGTTGATACACTAGTGGAACGCTTCCGGGGATCACTTAAAACAAGAGCAAAGGTCACGGTCGACAGGTTCACCGTAGATTAAACCAACGTTCACATACTTATTTTGCTTCATAGGACGGGAGCACATTAGCGCATATCGCTGCACGATCTGGACACGCAGCAACAGTAATGCTCCTGATCCGGCGGGGAGTGCCCATAAGCATGCCGAACAAATCCGGACAGCTGGCACTACACATTGCTGCTCAATACGGTGAGCAGACTTCTGGGCTATTAAGCACGTGCAAACAACTAACTGCTGCAAAATACCCAAAGGTCACGCGAACGTTGCATCCGAGTTGTTGGCAAATGGAACTCCTGTGGATGCACGAACGAAGGAAAATTACACCGCATTACATATTGCGGTGGAAAACGGACATTCTCTCATGGTGGATGTGCTGATCGGGTCAGGCGCTGCCGTCAATATTACAGGTACTAGTATTACTGTGCTGAATTTCCTGAATAACTCTTCCGGCACACGTCATCAGCCAGAGGCATTTGGGTATGCATGTGGCTGATCGGGTATTACGGCATGTGAATAAGTCAAAAATGTGCCTTGCAGTTAAGGAAGTACTGTACCGAAAACAAGGGAAGCATTATAATTAGTGCGCAGCATATCGACACCATCTTTTCTCAAGATTTTTAATTAACAATAACGAACGTAACAATAACGTGAACAATAACGTAACAGTAACTGTAACAATAACGTAATAACTTACAATAACGTGAACGAATTTTGTTTCAGGAGGAAAAGAATCAGAGACTGCGCTGCACATTGCGGCGAGGAATCCTAATGGGCATATAATGGCCGAAACGCTGATTAAATCCGGAGCCAATCCAAACCTGAAAACCACGAGTGGCGAAACTGCCCTGCACATAGCCGCCAAACATGGGTCGTTAAAGGTGCTGAAAATTGTTTTGTCTGAAAACGTCGACGTATCCGCTGTCAACAACGAAGGGGAAACGGCCCTCCATCTGGCAGTTCGCAATTGCCAGTATGATGTGGCACGAGAAATACTGGATCACATCAGCCGACATGAATCACAGAATGCCGCATCAAATGCTGTAAACACTCAGAACTTGGTACGATTTTCTAGTACCAAAGTTGAAATAGTCTGGAATCGAAGTACATGATTTCTTTAAATACAGGAAGGAGAATCAGCAGTGCACTTGGTGGCACAGGTGACATCCGACATGGTGCACTTTTCAGGTGAAGATTCCATGCTGGCACAACTGCTTTTGGACTACAACGGAAATACAAACTTACAAACGAAAGAGGTACATGTACACACATACATTTCACATAAACACAGTACCATAAATTATCAATACAATGGATCGTAAATTTTTAGACATTGGAAACTCCTCTGCATTACTGTGCACGCTATGGGTGTTATGAAATTCTTAGCACAATAATTAGGTTTCTAGGACCTGAGCGACTGGTGTTGGGACTTAACAAACTTGCGAAGGTATCATTCGTATGGACAAAAAGTATTTTTAGGTTTTTGACGATCTGGTACAGTTTGCTTAATAACTGTTTATAGAACGGATGGTCTCCATTGCTGACGGCGTGTGATGAAGGTCATGCGGACATTGTTGATATTTTACTACGAAACAACGCACGCGTTGATGTTTTCGATGAGGTCAGTGCAGTTCTCTAAATTGATAGCAATCGAGTCTCTTTTATTTCCATGCTGCCTTTGTTCACAGGAAGGTAGAGCCGCTTTGCATTTGGCAGCCGAGAAGGACCATCTGGATGTTGTGGACCTGCTTCTGCAGCATAAAGCCTTCGTTAACGCCAAAAACAAAGATGGTGTCACACCGGCTCATTTGGCCGCCGAAAGAGGGGCGGCGGATATTGTCGAACTACTGGTGGAAAAGTATCAAGCCAATACAGATGTCTTATCACTGGTGGGGTCACAATGCTGGATATATATAAATCTAACTCTGCATGACGCAACAAACGAAAAACTACGTGTGTGCGTTGTTGCAGTCGAAAAAGACACCACTACATTTGGCAGCACAAGCAGGACAATGGGGTATCTGTGAGCGGCTGATAAGGTTGGGAGCCGACGCTTGGGCGAAAGATCAAGTAAGTATATACTGAAGCACATCGTCTAATCATTTGATACATAATCACTTATACGGTGTTCTTTTTAGAAAGGACAGACTCCGATGCATCTCGCAGCAGCCCATAACCACGCCCAAATTGTACAGCTCTTCATACAGCACAAAGGTGAACTCGATCCAGCGACCATAATAGATCAGGTACGGACTACTTAGTTGGTATCGGTATCCATCTCAATATCCTGCAAGCAAGTAGCTTTTTCTTCGGTTGACAAGGAAAAACCTACATTTAAATTTTTTGGTTTTATAATGAACAGTCTGTTAATAATGAACAGTTTGTTTATTAATTTTTGTAAGTCGTGTATTTCAGAAAGGACTGAACGTTGCGCACACCGCCGCTAAACATGGATGCCTGGAAGTCATTCAGCTGCTGCTAAATCATAACAAAGACCTGGTCATAAAATCAAAAATCAAGGTTTGAAATTTCTTAATAATTGCGCCTATTGCTGTTTAACACAATTTTATGGAACAGTCAACCGAAGCCTCAGCCGTACACTTGGCAGCAGCCGGTGGACATGACGAAATTGTCAAACTGTTAATCCAGTCAGGTGCCCCAGCTACTGAAGAAAATAAGGTACGGTGTACAGTGTACCGGCAATCTTCGATTAAGTATTTTAGGCAATGCTTCACATCCTTTCTAACTGCAATGTGTGTGTCATATATTTGCAGGAGGGTCTTACACCTTTACATCTTGCTGCTCGATATGGCCATGTAAAGGTCCTGGAGTGCCTTAAAGATTCTGTTTCTTTGAATGTGTGCAGCATTAAAGTAAGTCAACTAATCCCCTTTATTAATTATTTGTTACTGAATTCGAAGTCAGTTCATTATGCATTTTTCAGACGGGACTCACCGCGCTGCATTTAGCAGCGTTTACCGGGCAAGTAGATTTTGTGCGGGAACTACTGACCACTGTTCCGGTCACCACTGTAACCGAGCAACCAACGGTCAACAACGCCATGGTCAAGCACATCAGTGCCGAACCCGGACTAACAGCACTTCATTTGGCATGCCATTCCGGTCAAGAAGAAATGGTCAGGGTGCTTCTTAATTATCCTGGTGTCAACACCGATGCCTCCAGCGATGTGTCGGGGACGACACCTTTGCAAAAAGCAGCCATCAACGGGCATTTGTCCATTGTCAATTTGCTACTAAGCAAACTGGGAACCCAGATTGACAAGCGTGACGCTAAAGGGCGGACTGCACTTATGTCGGCCTGCTTCCATGGTCACACGGAAATGGTCACGCTGCTCATTGGTCAGGGTGCGGATTTGTCTGCTGAAGATAATGTGAGCTGGTACAATAAATTTGACCACAGCGACATGTATCATGAAATAATAACGGTGCATTTATTTATAATTATTGCCTTAACCGGTTCCGTCAATTTAACTTAGCTCAGTTGCTAAAACAAGCCTTGCGCACTGAGGTTTTAAGAACGAATTTCGATATTCAACTAATACATATACGACTGTACTTTGCAGAATTTGTGCAATGCAACATTTAAATTTATAGAATGGTTGGACTCCGTTACATCATGCAGCGGTAGCAGGTCACTTAAAGGTTGTCAAAGTCTTAGTTGACAGCAACGCTTCGACAGTGGCAAAAAACCGCGATGGCAAAATTCCTTTGTGTCTCTGTGCCAATGCCTCGAAAACTGCTGTTGTACTGTACCTCTTAACGAAACCTCATGATGTTTTTTCGCTGATGGACGACAAGGTGTTTCTGCTCGATCTGATGTTGTGCAGTAAGACCGCCCAAAATAAGCCGCTTCAGGAATTTATCATCACATCGCCATCGCCTGTTGAAGTCGCGCTAAAGTTGGCAAGGTTCTACTCGGAAGTTTCAGGGCGGGAGAAAGAAAGGGAACGTGACCTTAACTTGGCCAACAAATTCTGCGAGCAACTTGGAAACGATTTGCTGGTTCTGGCTTGCAACAAGTTTAGTCCGGCTGGAATCCTGCGCGCGGTTGACCATCACGACAAATCCTTAATGGACATACTGATCGAAGTAAGTCATTAAGTAAAAAGACAAGCCTTGTAAATTCGGGCTTCAGCCATATCCACCTTTGACTTTATGTATTGCTGTGAATAATGAAATAATCCATGCCATACAAGTATACATGCCATTATGGTCCCAGGTGTTATCGTTTCTGTAAAGTGTTTTCCAACATATATTTACACAGAATGTAGTCGTCGTGACCTTTATAGGGAGAACACAAAGATGTTGTTGCACTGCCCGCCGTCCAGCGATATTTAACCCAGGTGTGGCATGGCAACCAAGCTTGGTCCGGCACGAAGAGCTTCCTCATCTTTATGGTCTTCTTACTGTGTCCACCGGTCTGGTTAATTTTTTGCCTACCTCTGGAACACAAATATAATTATATTCCTTTTATCAAATTGATCTGTCACATCGTCAGCCATTTATTCTTCATTCTGGTTCTGATTCTGGTGTTTATGTCACCTTTTGAACAATTATACGAGCGCCATGACGCGACACCAAAACCGGAAGAAATTATTCTGATTATCTGGGTTATTGGTAAATTTTCTGGCGAACTGACAACAGCTGAGGAAAGAAGCGGGCTCGGATGGATTCGAGTGCTTATTATTGTCTTTTGTGTTGTGGCTTTTATTCTGCACTTTATTGCATTCGCCTTCGACCCACCGGTGGAAACCGAGGTTTTATACGTCAGAAACCAAATTTTTGCGTTATCCAGTTTCTTCGCGTGCATCCAAATTGTCAGGTAAACATGTTAATCTATTATAATTATTCAATAAAATAACATTCCGTTCTACAGTGTAAGCGTCATGCTCATATCAGCAAATGATATTTTTGCCCTTTGCAGCTTTCTTTCCTTCCATTACATGTTTGGACCGTTCGCTATCATTATTCGCGATGTGGTTATCGATTTACTACGTTTTCTCGTCATTCTTGTTTTATTTCTGACTGGTTTTACGTTCTTGCTATCCTCCCTGTACGAAGATGTCCTAAGGCCACCCGAAGGATTTCACCATGAAAAGTGGGTTGTTATGGATATGGCACTGGATCCACTGGAAAGCTTTAAAAAACTGTACTTTGCCATGTTTGGACTGGTCAATCCCACAGATATTGACGCGCCGCCGTTTGGTCCGGCATTCGCTGAAGCGTTGACGCAAATTGTTTACGGAGTTTATTTGATGGGTAACCCGTAACAGTTTTACATTGACAGGAATTTTATGTAATGCAGTCTTTTCGTTGCAGTGACAATGGTTGGTAAGTCAGTTCTGTGGCCTTGGAACACTGCAGCGGCCTTCCGTTATTTTTCGACATCGTTAAGGTCGCATGGGATTAACATGTTTATTGTTTTTAGTTTTGATTAATCTGCTAATCGCTATGTTGTCCGATACGTATCAAAGAATCCAGGCCCGGTCGGATCTTGAATGGAAATATGGACGAGCAAAACTGGTCATGAATATGGATAAATCGGCGATTACGCCGCCACCACTAAATACCTTGACCATAATAACTGCAAAACTTTACGCGCATTTTCAAGGTATCGGCATACGCGCTCAATGAAAACCTAAGAATAAAAACAATCTTACGGTAATTTCAGTTATAAATCAAAGGATTACTATTGTTCAAATTTTGCTATCCTAGATTCGAGACACAATATGGAAAAGCTGGATGGGCTGCACGAAAGAGTGTCCATGGGATCAACAACCAGTCATGCGGAAGCAGTGAGGACATGGAGTAAAAGCACCCACGAAAGCGACGAAGGTACGCACACCTGCTTTCTTATTCTGTCTTATGTCTGTTAATGCACTGTTTTTCTTAATTCTGAATCTAAAGGCGAGCAACAACTTTTCCGAAATATGCCGATTCGGAAGCTTCCTGAATGCTGCGACTGGAAAGCAGTTGTTGCCGGATATGTCACAAGTGACCTCCTTGACGACGAAGACCTGGACGAAGAGATCGAAAACGAAATTGACAGCTAAAAGCCGACACTTCCTCCAAATTTACTGCTTGCATTGTTCCTTCTTCAATTTTGCTTGACAGGCCTGTTACAAATTATCATACAATACAATGTGGCTGACTTCCGTATGGATGTTTTCGTTCATCGTAATTTTGGTTACATTGTTTTATGGCAATAGGATAAAAAAGCATCTTGTTTCTTGACTGCGCAAGTGGCACAATAAGCAATTCCCAATATTTAAGCCATTAATTAACCGTCGACTGTCGATGTTGAATAGTATTTATCAGTATCAGATTTTTTATCTGATTTGTTTGGAAGCGCAACAACAGTTAAGTCATTTGTCGAGCAGTGGTTTATAATAAAAATCATTGGTTGTCTGTAAATAATTTTTGTCCCTCATAAAATCTTCCGTATGTTTGGGAAACATCATCGATCGCGCCACGTACCTGGTACTACAAACTTGGTACAGTGCAATTCAGTGATGAGCGCGCATTTCGCTTATGCTCTTATCAAAAGCAGTACGCCGGTGTGTGACTAGTTCTCGTATTTCATCTTGCGCCAGGCGAGCTACAGTATTGTATGTAGCGCTACGTAAAAGGCACCAGTATCCTTGCAAGAAGCTCTGGAAACGTCGAAGCGTCCAAACCTCCGAAGTCAAAACAGAAACTTTCCTGTTCCTTGTGATTTCCTTTCGCATTAATGTGTTACCGTTGAATTACAGTTTCTTGCAGCTGGATGTATAAGTAACTGCTAGAACGTTTTTCACTGAGCTTAATGATTCAAGATGTCGTCTACTAATGCAGACAATGATCTTGACGGCAGTGATTCCAACAAAATACCACAGCATCTCGGTGCATACTACCTGCGGTTGTGCGAGGAAGAAAAATGGATCCAGGCTGAAAGTTTCCTGCGCCGGATTGAGCGGATATGGACTGACAAGTCAACCATTTCTGCTGTCACGCGGGAATCCATTGACTTGGTGACCGAGCTCAATTCATATAGCACGGTAAACTTGAAATTAAAGCTGATGGTCACACCGTGCCTATAGAGACCATACAGGTCCTTTGTTTAATTGCAGAAAACTGGCATGACCCCCATTACAGCGTGTATGTACAAGGGCAAAATACATCTCATAGAACAACTAGTCCAGTTGGGAGCCGATATCAACATGAAGGATATGGTACAGTACAAATCTGTCGGTATCTTCCAACATGCCAAACATAATGTCACATCATTAAGGAAGGACGTTCTTTGCTAGAATAACTCAACCGCCATCCATTATGCGGCTGCGACACAAAAAGAAGATACTGTGGAGCAAATTGTTTTAATCGGAGGGGATGCTGTGACAAAAGGCGGAGTGAGTCGCTTCGGCATGGACATTTCAAAATTCTGCCCTTGCCACTATCGGTGTCTTATATAGAAACTGGATCAGCTTCCTCTTCACATTGCTTGTTCACGGTTAACAGCTGCGTTTCCTATCATACGGTTTTTAAAAATGGTCTCCGGGGAAGAATCTCTGGAAACTGTGGATAATGTATGATTTTTTGTATGCACAAAGCAAAACAAGATTATTACTTTTTTGTCAGATTTGGTCAAAATATATAAGGCATTCACCAGTTTGTTGTAGGAGGGATACATCCCATTATTTAGATCGGTGGAAAGATCAAGTGCCCGGGCAGTGAAGGAATTGCTGTCCAGTAATACTACAGCGCAACTAACATATCATAATGCTGTGCGTTTAGTCACTTTATTTGCTGCTGCTGAACCGCCGGGATGTGATAACAATAATAATTAGCTTTAATTTTGTAGAAAATGGATGGGGATACGGTTTTACATTTTGCACTTCGACTGGGCCAGACAGACATATTCCGCATCCTTCTCGAAGCGGGAGCGCCTGTCAATGAAATGAATGTAAGATGACCAATAACGCTGTCCTCATATTAAAAGAATAGCTCTATCGACTATAGTCATTCATATAAGGTTTTGAATCTATTTTATAGATCTTGAATCAAACATTGCTTCATGTGGCCGTTATTATGAATAATGTTCAAGCCATAACACATCTCCACGAATTCCATGCAAATGCTAATTTGCGAGATAAAGTTAGTGATCATTGTCCGCCTGATCAATAAATGTGAAATACTGGAAGTACTTTTGTGGTTCTCAGCAGGAAGGATTGATATAGAGTTATAAAAAATAATTAAGGAACACCAGCAACGACATAATATCATATCGCTATTAAGGAATTCGTGACGCGTACTGTTTGGATTAGAATTGTACTTTGTACTTTGTAGTATGATCGCACTCCTCTACAACTGGCGGTCGAACGGGGATCCAGCACTGTTATCGACCAACTTATAACGCATTATCCCGAATCAATCCATGTCCGGACAGAAGTAAGTGCGCATGAAACTGCATTGGGGTTTTATCCAAAATACAACTATCCCTAAGTGATTTTGTCAGGACGGAAGTACTTTGGCGCACATTGCGGCTTTGTACGGTCACGCAGAAACGATGGTGACGCTGCTAAAGCGTGGCGTGTATCCGCATATGCCTAATAAGTCCGGCGCATTAGCGCTCCACGCTGCCGCACGAGCAGGTAAACAAATGCAATCGTCCCGTTTCACCCGGTAAGTTAGACTTTTATAATGATATTTCCGGAAGTCAAAAGCTCGATATTTTTATTTTCGCTACCTGCATGATCGTGCAATTGTATTTACCTGCGACCACATTTTACTTGCCAGGACATGCTTCGGTCATTCAGTCCATTTTATCCACCCGAAATGCGTTCGTTGATGCAAAGACCAGAAAAAACTACACGGCTTTACATTTAGCCGTGGAGTTTGGAAAGGTCAACGTGGTGGAGGTACTCCTGGGAGCTGGAGCATCTCCGCATACGAAAGGTTTTGAGGCGAAAGGAACAACGAGCTTATGTTCTTATAACTTGAGGTTTATTATAGGCGGTACACAGGGCGAAACGCCGCTGCACGTTGCGGCAAAACTGCCAAATGGCGTCCTGGCGGCTGTCAGTCTAATTAAATCGGGTGCCAATGTTAACGCAAAACTGGATAACCAAGATACTCCACTACATCTCGCTGCACGGGCGGGAGGCAAGGAAATGGTCAGAATACTTCTGCAAGAAAAGGCCGATTCTGTGGCAAAAAACTTTAATGGAGAAACACCATTCCTCCTGGCATGCCGATCGTGTCATTATGAAGTGGCAAAAATATTGATCGAGCACCTAACTGAACATTTTGGAAAGTATGAGGCCAACGCTGTTGTTGCCGCGGCAAACAAGGTAGAGCAGAATACAAGGTACAATGGGACACCATAAATGTGGTATTACACCGATAACCGATAGCGCTATGCATGCATACAGCTATCGGTGTAACCACATTTGCGGTGTCCACTGTAGTATTACGATATAGTACTCGTACTGTATAATGCATAAATACAAGTATTAGTAGAGAAGCATCTGCTTTGTGACGTTACTTATACTATCATACTGGGTATATAATATTTGTTTTGTTAATTTTTTTATTATTTTTATAAAACGTTCACAAGGGCGCACAGGGGCAAAGTCCCTACTTCGTAACTTGTTGAGCTTTATTATGTAACAATTTGCAGGAAGGGGAAACCGTAATGCACTTCGTTGCAGAAACAAACCCTGAAATGACCCATTTTCCGGAAGAACACATTAAGTTGCTGCATTTAATTTTAGACCACCATGCAAACGTTACAAATCAGACCAGGCTGGTATGTGCTCAAAAACGGTATCATAAAAACAGATACATACAGATACACTATAGCGCCGTATAGACGTTCGAATATTGAATAGACGTTCGAGACCCCGCTGCATTACTGTGCTAGAAATGGGAATTCCCAGATGCTGGCGGTTCTCCTAGCCAATCTTGATCCCGATGCTGTTCAGGCGGCTATTAACCGACAAACAAAGAATGGGTGGTCGCCGCTCCTGACTGCATCCGAGCGTGGAGACGCGGCCATTGTCAAAACCCTATTACGAAATCATGCAAGGACAGACATTTTTGACGAGGTTAACAAATTGTCACCTTAAATGGGATAGCCAATTTTTAACAATATAAGACTGAACCGGTCGTAGACGGGAAGGACTGCTTTGCACATTGCTGTTGAAAACGGCCACTTGGAGGTGGTTGATGTATTAGCAAGAAAAAAGGCATTCATAAATGCCCGCACTAGAACTGGAGCTACACCTTTACATCTGGCATCGATGAAAGGTTACGAAGATATCGTCCGGCTTTTGGTCGAAAAGTATGCGGCTTCCGTTGACGCAAACACCAATGTAAGTCATAGGTGCACTATTCATTAAAATTGTTAATTCCATACGATACTAATCATTCCCGTTTTCAAACACGTACTATTTGTTAAGGCGCGTTATAAGACTGTCTTAGCAGAGTGCGTTAAGGCGCGTTCCGGAATGATACGAATAATTATTTTAGTTTAGCATAGAATTATGGATACTGTAAAGTGCGTCTAATTTTCCCACGAAATAATTGTACAGGACATGAAACATCCGCTACACTTCGCTGTTCAGTATGGAACTGTGAATGTCTGCGAATGTCTGCTCTCCCTCAATGCGGACCCTTTGGCGATGGATAATGTAAGTTCGCTTTATTTCTCTTTTTGTAATGCATAATAATTTAATTGGTTGTTTGCGCAAAGAGAGGTAGCACATCCTTGCATTTGGCGGCGGAGTATAATAAGCCGGGAATCATCAAACTGTTTTTAAGCAAACTGGCCGACCGAGATCCTTTATCGTTGCGAGATGCAGTCAGTTTCCTTTTTTAGACTCCTTTGAGATTTGTGCGCATTATACGTGAGAATTTTTAGAGAGGTCAAACTGCTGCGATAATTGCTGCAAAAAATGGATGCACAGCCGTGATCGAAGAACTGCTGTCATTTGATAAGAATGCCGTAATAAATTCTCTGGATGCGGATGGAAATACCGTTTTTCAGCTATCTGCTACCGGTGGTCACACAGAACTTCTGCAACTGCTAATGGACCACGGCATCACCGATACAAGCGAAAATACGGTAGGAATAAAAATCCGGTGCAGATACGCATTGTCGGGCTGCATTGGCTGAGAAAGAACGTTTGTGCTCATGATACGACTATAAATATAATATTTATCAAAAGATTTGAAAATGCCTGAAATTTTTCTAGTTTTTTACAGCAAATTTGAAACTTAAATTAAATTGATACACTAGCAAAATAACATAGCGAAAATTTATAAAAGCACGAGTAAACTATATGTGCTTTACTCTTTTCGTTTTATAAGTATTAATAAGTCACGCATCAATACGTAATGCATAAATTTTAAAACGTAATGTGAATTTCTGTTGTGCGTTTCGGTAGGATGGATTGAATGCATTCAGTTTAGCGGCCAAAAACGGACATCTGGATGCAATGGCGATACTTTACCAAGCATTCTCACCACAGGCCACCAGTATCAAGGTCCGTACGACATGTTCGTTTTACAAGTTTAAATTTGGGTCAAAGACCATATATATTATTCTATAGAAAATTGAGCTCAAGTACGGCTAAAGTACACCAGTTCCCGCAAATGATTAATCGATACGATTATACAACGATCTTCGTTTTTTAGAATGGATATAATGCTCTACATCTAGCGGCATACTGGGGTCAAACGAACATCATGAGCGAACTCCTTCCGGTTGTACCAGCGGGAACTCGTTCATCCGTCCCCGCTTCCAAGACAACCATTGGCACCGAAACCGGAGCCGAAGCCGGCTTGACCGCTCTGCATCTGGCATGCCGAGCCGGACAAGACGAGGTGGTACGAATGCTGTTAAACTATCCCGGCGCGGAAATTGATGCGGTAGCTGAAGGGTCTGGATATTGTCCTTTACATATGGCAGCCATTAATGGGCACGTAAACGTTGTGGTTCTTTTGCTTACCCGATCGGGGATCGATTTGGATGTTAAGGACAAAAAAGGTCAAACGCCACTGATGCTGGCCAGCTTGAACGGACGACTGGAGATGGCGACCTTACTGATATCACAAGGCGCACATCTGGACGTTAGTAATGATGTAAGCAAAACGGCTACTGCTTCAGTGATTAGTTTCAGTTTTATTAAGGTGAACCGTTTGCCATTGGATCAAAACTGAATGTATATGCAGTGTTTTAGAGCCCTGAAGTAAAGAAAAACTGAATTGTTCTGTGCTTTCACAACGATTTGAATAATTTTTCCAAAAGTTTTCATTATTATGTTTTTCAACTAGCCCTTACACATTTGTTAGTGGAAAATCTTAGCCGTAGCCATGTTAGTGGAAAATCTGTTAGTGGAAAATCTTAACTAGCCCTTACACATTTGTTAGTGGAAAATCTATTGGAATTTTTTTGATTTACAATAAAGATTTTTATACTTTTCTGATTTGATTTGCAAGATCAAGTTTAAGTATTATCAGACCATAATTATGTAGTTAATCATGATCCATCCAAGAGTATTGTAAAGTACGATACTCTTGCATACGAGTACGTTCTGCAGGATGGATGGACGGCTCTGCATTGTGCTGCGGTTGCCGGAAAGGGCAATATAGTCAACCTGCTATGTGCTCAAGGTGCAAACGTGTCAGCATTCTCCAAAGATAAGAAAATTCCCTTGTGTTATGCGGTGCATTCTCAAGTTCATGGCAGTGTCAACTACGATCCTAAGGAAAGGCTGGATATTGTTTATCAACTACTGAAACAGAAATACGACAGCTATCATCTTTTGGACGATAATGTATTTTTGACGGATCTCATGCTATGTGCCAAACCACAGCCCGGTGGAAAGCCACTGTATGATTTTATGAGATATTCCCTTTGTCCCGTAGAATTCGCTCTCAAATTAGCCAACTTTTTCCGAGACCAATCTGTGCGGGACAAACTGAATGCTGTTGACCTTTACCAAGCGTCCGATTTCTGTGAACAAACCGCCGGGAAATTTCTTTCCTTTGCTTGCTTGCGATTCGATAACAGTGATCTGTTAAGTGCTGTTGATCGTCACAGTGCGACATTGCTGGAGCTTATAGTGAATTTTGGCCATAAGAAAGTGGTGGCGCTTCCGGCCGTTCAGGCCCATTTGGGTCGTTTATGGTACGGCGGAACGCCGCTGCAGAAATGGCAGATTGTATTGATATTTTTAATGTTTCTCTGTTTTCCGCCCCTCTGGCTAATTTTCTCCATTCCCTGCAAGTTTCCATTTAGCAAAACTCCTTTTCTAAAGCTGGTCTTACATATTACCAGTGACCTTTACTTTATCATACTCTTCGTACTGGTCTTTATGACACCCTTTCAGCCGCTGTATGAAAGAAATGACCTGATGCCACTGCCGGAAGAGTGGCTGCTGTTGTTGTGGCTGTTTGGAAATTTTGTAGCGGATATTGTAACGCATCATAGTGGGCGAGGTTTGGAAACCAGTAAAGTCCTCATCCTGGTTTTCTCGTTGCTGGCCATCATTATCCATGTCGCAGCGATATTTGTAGTTGATGGACGACATGTGACCCTGCTATATGTAAGGTCACAATTACTAGCCACTGCTTGCTTCTTCGCCGACATCCGCCTGTTATCGTAAGTATACTAATCATAAGCACAAAATTAACACCTGGCGCCAGGGTGCGCTTTAATTTTCCGTTGGCATAGTTTAACAAAAACTCCGATATAACGAGATGGTAGCGTGCAAAACTAAATTCCCAAACATTCTAGCTTAATAATTATTTAAGAGTCAACGCAAAATGCTCATCGGGGGTTTTTAATTTATGAACTATGTATACCATGTAACACATGTAAAATGACGGTCTAGTGTCAGTAACGCATGAATTTATGGCCATACAGTAAATTGATGCGTCCAATTCCATCCATCATTACACCATGGTGCACGTATATTTACAGATATTTATCATTCCATCAACTTTTCGGCCCATTCGGTGTTATGTTGGGAGATTTGATGATGGATGCAGCACGATTTTTAGTTTTATTATCCTTGTTCATTGTCGGCTTCACCTTCAGCTTTTCCGCATTGTATGAATCGGTAATTCCGGCACCGGCTGGTGAACACGGATCCGGAGAAGGTCACGCCGAGTCTTTGTCAGAAGAACCGGGAGTATCATTTCACCATATAGAAAAACGGGAAGCAGAAGCCAGTCATGAAGAAAGCAAGCTGGTTCCGGGTGAAAACATCAACAACCTACTGATGCCGGATATGGTGCTGGATCCCCTGGGATCCCTGTACTTCATGGGCCTAAACTTCTTTCTCTTGATTAACCGTTTTGACCACGCTGAGCCGGAAAAGTGGTACCCAAAACCGACCAGAAGTCCAGCGTTCGCTGACTATCTAACATGGGTCGTCAACGGAGCATATTTAACCGGTAAAGCTAATTTTGTGGGCAACAAGTCAAACGGATTTAACTTTAACATCTTTGTCTTTTCAGCGGTGATTATTGGTAAGGTGTTTGATAACGGAACGTTGAAGTGGGCCGACCAGCCACTGTGTCAGTTAAAGTATTTATTCTAACCAATCAATTTTTCCTTTTTTATGTCCAGTTTTAACACATGTCCTGACAGCAATGCTGACCAACACTTATGAGCGAATTAACTCACGGTCCGATCTTGAATGGAAATATATGAGGGCTAAAATTATATTAAGCATGGAACACAGCCCACTTAGTCCACCACCCATTAATATCCTTGCGTTGGGATTATCATACCTCCAAAAAGGGTTCGGCCGTAAGTTTCATTACAAAAGACAGCTTACTTTTTTTTATTATAGTCGCAACACAATCTCTTAGTTCTTACCACTGTAATAATTAGAACTGATGTGCCCAGACGCTGTAATAATTATGTTTTCTGCGTACATAATTCGTTTGTACCAAATATAAATATGCTTAAATGGTTATTACATATTTCACAGGTTTGTCTGAAATTGCAAAGCCGCGTGCAGATCCCTTTGTGCGACAAAAGCTAACCGACGTAGTACCATGGTCAGAAACCATGGACGCGTATGAGAAGAAAGGAGAAGACTTTGGATTATCGGATGTGGATGAATTCCAGCACGTTGACGAAGAATAGCTGATTATTTAATTAACACTCTTAATTAGAAAAGCTGTACAGTATACCTATATTCTCGCCCTTCCCTGGTCTCTTTGTGGATTGCAGTATGTGTGTGATATGACAAAATTTCTAATTTAACCACCAACTGGACAGATACCTAAAACCCTGTTTTAGTATGACTGTTGCGTTCGGTATGTTGTCAAATTGATGGAGAGAGAAACGAAGTTCGAATCAAAACACCGGCTCCATCCCACTGATTCCCACATACGTGTGCAGGTATTTATTGAGTACGAGGTACACATTATTGTGAGTAAAAACAGTATAAAGAGGAAAGAAGGAATTTGAAGAATATGCAGTGCATTGCTCTCTCCTTCGGTTGAAGACGGTAAAATCCCAGTTCGTTCAGAGTACACACTACGGTTTTGTTGTGCCCCTTTAAATTTAGGCAATACTGAACGGCTAAAATACTAACAATAAGGAGCATCTTGATGGATTGCAACCAAAAAATCGATGGCCTAGAGTAGACAATCGACGTGCGCGAATAAATAAAAGAGTCAAGTTTCCTTGACATTTCTTCTTATAAAATTTGGTTCACATTGCAAATCGTGCGTAAGACGGTTTAATATAGCTAAGCGCCATGATTTTTTGTATAAAAAGAGCTGTCAGTTTAGGTCAAATAATCTGAATATTTCCTGCAAAACGCAGTGATACCGACAACTGGTGACAAATAATACTCATAGTTTCAATGGCATAACACGTACGTAAGTCGTATAGAAGAACTCGTATAATTATATGACTGACGCCATAAACGACATAATTTATTGCAGCTAACCGCTAAGTATTTACTGCATTGTTTGTGTTGGGGAACATTATCGAAAGAAAAACCATGGATTCCCTGGAGGCTCCAAATATCAGTCTTTCGCCATCCGAAAAGGACAATTCCGTGCGGGATGTTCGAATAAAACAAGTGCATAATACCGACGTGGCGGAACTTACCGCCATCAGATTGGATGCAAACAATAGCAGCAATCAGGATGGTCATGGATCGTTACTAACTGCAATCTCTGCCGACAACCTGCTGGATCTACCATCTGGTATCTCAGAACGTTTACGAGAAGCGGCTATTTCTAAGCAGTGGCATCTGCTACGAAAATATCTGGAAATTATCCAGATCTGGCAGTTAAACCCGGCAAAAGCGGAACGCGCAAAGGAGTATGCAGCAAATGTTGTCCTCGGGGTAAGAATAACCTTGCAAACTTTTAAGTAATTTTCTGTAGACATTTTTATTCTGTAGGATAAACAGTCACCTTTGCTAAATATTTGTGCTCTGCACGGACAACTTGATTTAGTAGCAACTCTTCTGGAAATCGGTGTAGATGTAAATGCCGTCGACCAGGTAAGATTTGTGCTTAGCGAAATCACACCTTCTCCATAATATCGGCCTCTACATTTAACCCTCAAGCAATAAGTCCTGCGTAAACCTGCTGCTTGGGAGTTCAACATTAGCGAGATTAATTAATTTAAGAAATTTGTATGAACTGCAGCACGGAAAATCTGTATTGCACGCATGCGCAGAATGTGGCATGGATTCTCAGTCCACAGACATGATGACATTTCTAATATCGCACGGAGCAGATGGAACAATTGTAGACAAGGTAATTTTCTTTGTAGCATTTTTTAAATTGTACATGCTGTTTGTAATCTGATTATATTGCAAACATGACATGCAACAACGGCACATGAACTGTTTCGGAAGCAAAGCGAACATATTATACTGTAGACATCTCAGTTTTGTACGAATTTTACCGCTATTAAAGTGATTTTACGGCCGTGCATAGGATGGTCGTTTGGCGCTACACATAGCATGCATGCGCGGCTCGGATGCGGCTACCGCATTGATCAATCTCCTGTTTCCAGTTTCCGGCGAGAACGCTCGCCTTATATGTGACAAGGTATTATGAATTCTTATGATCGTATCTTTCTATATTCTCAGCCGCCAATTGTAGCTAATTGAACCATTACATAACTTTGCTCAGGAAGGATACATTCCTTTCTGGTTAGCGGCAGGGAAGAAGAACACGAGTTTGTTAAGACTGCTCCTTTCGGAAAAGGCCGACGAGCAACTATCCTACCAGAACATGGTAATGACTACACAAGCGAAATTTCTGCCGCTATGTCTTACATTTTTCGGTAAATACGTTTTTTAGCAATTAGACGGCGATACTTTAGCACATCTCTTTGTCCGGAATCAAGAAACCGGAATGGTCAAGGTGCTAATTGAATCGGGAACTCCTTTAAATCTGCAGAATGTGAGCACTGTTGTAACACTTTATCGGCAACATCTACGACCATGTAGTTATTCTGTAACGTTTATCTGCAAGCTTAGAATCATTAATTTTTGGCTGCATAGAACAAAGGCGAAACATTGTTACATCTTGCGGCATCCACCGGAAACAGCAGCCTTCTGGAATCGTTCAGGAGATTTCACGTTACAACAGACATTAAGGATGAGGCAGGTGCTGTACGATACCTAGAGTAGAGTGCTTCTATTGTACGAGTATTGTTTGTTTTTTCATATAATTATTACGCACATGCTTATTTGCATTATGCATGCAGGCTTTTGCTGATATTTCTGCTTTACCATTGCCGAGCTCAAATAATTTCCGCTGTTCCGCATAATCTCTCACAAGAATAATCAACTTAATTAAGATACTCAAGAAAATAACATTGATATAGGATTTTAAGGTTTGCGTTTTTTGACGCCGGTTTTAAATTGCGATTGTTTATCTCACAAATTAGTTTGTTTTGCTCAGAATGGATGTTCACCGTTACAAGCCGCAGTTTTAAATGGACAAGCAGAATTTTTACAGCAGTATCTGGCAATGTTTTTGGAAGTAAGCCTTAACGAAAGAACCGAGGTACGTTTATCTTTAATTGTATAATGTACGTTCGAAATGCCGAAAGTTGACCTTTATTGGCGGATTTTATCTTCCTGATTTGGATAGAATTATCTTCTCTGGTTGCAGAGTGGCCAGACAATGGCGCATCTCGCTGCGGCGAAAGGCTATGTGGAAGTTTTGAAAGTCTTGAAGTCAAACGGATTGTCCTTCAACATTCCGGACAAAGCAGGACGTCTGCCATTACACGTGGCTGTTCTCACCGGTTAGAAATGATGGGAATTGTATATTTCAACACTGCGATCTGCATAAAAGTGCCGTCCTAGTGCTGCGCCGGCTGTAGCGATTAGTACTTTAATATATATATAACTAGTAGCCATGTATAATTATCCTCGCAGTGCTAAAATTTCCAAATGTCCCAGTGTATTGATTTATCCTTGTGCCGTAACCCGATTTAGGAGACGAAACAACAATTTTGGCAATAATCAAATTTGTGTCCTTTATTGATATCCCAACCAAAGACGGGTACACCGCTCTACAGTTGGCGGCCATGGAAGGCAAGCACGACGCTATAGACATCCTTTTAGGACACGGAGCCAGTGTTGACGCGAACGGTATAAACAATGTTTTTCTGTAATTATCTCAGCTGCAATACGTTACTGCAAAATAAAACACCATATTTAGCAAAAATTTTCAGTAAATAGGTTTTCCTTAAATTTACTGACGAACCGATTGCTACAGCAAAATCAGTACACAGGCGGCAAAGGATAACGAAGAACAAAATAACATACATAATTGTACTGTTAAACTATATTGCCGGACAGGAGGACCTCTTTGTGAGGCTCCCTTACATTTGGCCGCTAAGTTACCAAAGGAATTTTTACCGGCACGCAACCTTGTATTATCGGGCGCAAATTTAAACCTGCAAAATTCACTGGGACAAACCGCGCTGCACATATCGGCTGCGTCGGGGAATGCGGCAGTTGCCGAACTACTTCTGGAAGAAAACGCTTTGCTTCATACCGTCGACCAGGAGGGCAATACGGCGCTCCACACTGCTTGCTTGTATGGAAATGTTCAGGTTGCCCGTGTGATACTGAAGTATGGGAATGCCGTCGAAAACAACAACGTTACCGGTATCCGTTCGGCGGTGCTTCATATGAGAAACAAAGTAAAGTTAAGTTCGTAATACCATTTGCCATGATAGCCATTGTGCGCCTTGTAGATTGGAGAAACACCGCTACACGGTCTTTGCCGTTGTGATGCAGATCAAAAACAACGCAGTATCAGAACGGAAGATGTGGCTGGTCTAGCTGTCTTCCTGTTGGATCGTGGCGCCATTGTTAATGCTCGAACTACTGAGGTCACTTATTGATTTTCTTATATGATAGCTATAACCTTCACCTTTTCGCTATACTAACCTGGCAAATTGGCGGCGGTAGCCGCGGTAGCCGCGGTAAAACAATATTTCCCGAAAATGTATTTTCCCAGGACTGGAAAACTCCGTTTCATTACCTGGCTGAATTTGGAAATTACGGTGTCCTCGTGGCTTTGCTGAACAATCTTCCCTATCATGCGATACATACCGCGCTGCACATGCGCACAAAGGTTGTAAAACTATTCAATTTAAATTCCATTTTTTGTGGCATCGCTGCGGGAATGAAGAAAAGAATTAAATGAAATGCACGATAGAAAAGTTTCAAAAATAAAATTCTGATCACATATATACAGAAAGGACTGTCGCCGCTGATGTTAGCGTCCGAAGTTGGCAAATGTAGCGATTGTAGAATTACTTCTGGAAAGGAAGGCAAGAACTGACGTCTTTGACGAGGTAAAATTTTAATTTAAGTTACAAAGATTTTACTGTACAAGCGAATAATTTTCTGCCAATCAGGCATGCGCACTGTTGACATGGTTTTTGTTTAGGAAGGAAGAGCAGCATTGCACCTGGCTGCGGCTCACGGGTACCGGGATATCGTCTATCTTCTGTTGCGATACCGAGCTTTCGTTAACGCCAAAACAAAATCCGGCTTAACGGCTATGCATCTGGCAGCCCGACGAGGATCCAAAGATATTGTAGATCTGCTCCTAGATCATGCTGCAGTCCAGGACACCATGTCCATTGTAAGTGGGCAAATAATTAATTTATCAACAGCAAAATTTCTTGGTATCCATCAAGTTAAATTTTTTCCCATAATACAAGTAACTGCCGAAAATACATTTCGCTGCAGTCGACTAACGACCAAAATACGCTCCTGCAAAATTACACTACTGTACATCACCATGAACTTCTGCCTTCATTTTATGCTAGTGCAAAAGATTGGCAGCTTCCCTTTCTCTCCATAGCACAAGAAAACACCACTGCATTATGCGGCTGAATTTGGGAGCATCGACGTATGCCAACAGTTGTTACAAATGGGTTCGGATCCAGCGGCTAAAGATGAAGTAATCAGTATTATATACTGCAGGTGTCCGTTGATTATTGATAGAACTATATCCTCATTTTTCAGTATGGTCAAACACCACTACACCTTGCTGCTCATGCCGATCAAGACGGTGTGTTCGACCTTTTCATGGGTCTTCCTGCGGGACTGAAACTTTTGACTCCCACCGACTGGGTATAGCTTAGGCCCTTTAGAATCTGCGTCTTTCTACGTTATTTTTTCTGCATTAACGCACACTGTAGTCCGTTCTCCGAATAGACAATTTTTGTCAATTTTAGAATGGACTCAATATAGCCCATATTGCCGCACAGCAGGGCAGTATCCGAGTAATAACAAGGCTGCTGGATGTTGATCGTCACCTGGTCGTATCCTCCAAAATTCAGGTTCTAGTTACCTTTTACAAACTGAAAAATGAAAAAACATATGCCGCCTTTGTTTCCACTTTCCAGGGAACGGATTCAACCGCTCTGCATTTAGCAGCTATTAATGGTCACGCGGAGGTTCTTCGTGTTCTCCTGGAAAATGGTGCAGACGCCACACAAGAAAACAAGGTACCGGTCGGAGTAAGAAATTCATGACAATATGTGATAAAATTTATTTCCTCCGTGCTTTGATAAAAGCTAGCTTTCAGTTATTGTTTACTACTCACAGATATGTAAATAATTTATTACATCCGACATGAATGTTCTATGCAGGAAGGTTTCAATCCTCTACATTTAACCGCCAAGGTTGGTAACATCAGTGGATTTCGGGTATTGCAGAATTACTTAACCCTGAGGACGTGCAGCATGAAGGTACTAACTGTAAACACGAAAAATCATGAGTACATTTTTTAGGGTTTGGTTTGTGTTTATAAGTGGGTCAAACTTTAAAAGGCCGATTACCTGGAGAACACATAAACACGAGTACAGAAGGAAATAATTTTATTAATTTTATAGATCGGCTTGAACGCAGTACACATAGCGGCATATTATGGTCAAATGAATTTTCTCCGGGAAGTACTGGAACATGTCCCTGTGGATACAAAATCCGAACAGCCGACGGTGAACAATGCTTTTGTCAAAGAGACAGCTGCTGAACCCGGTTTGACCGCACTACATCTGGCTTGTAAAGCGGGGCAGGACGATGTGATCCGTTTGCTGCTGACATTTCCCGAATGTGATCCCGATGCCACCAGCACGACGACCGGCGCGGTTCCGTTCCATTTTGCCGCGAGAAGTGGGAATATCGCAGCTGCTAACCTACTGATGGGCCGAGCGGATGTCAACATTGCCGATCACAAAGGACGAACAACGCTGATGTTTGCTGTCATTGCCGGAAATATGGAATTTTGTAAACTGCTGATGGATCACGACGTCGATGTCCTTGTGCAAGACCAGGTTATAATTTATCGTAAATGGCATATTTTATCGCTTCCGTTATGTATGCGCCGGATCTTTTAAAAGGTTAAATCAGATTTAGATTTTCGTTTATTTAATTTAGAATTACAACAGATTAACACGTCACTAACCTAACTTTTGTTTTATTTCTACTATCCAGAACGGATTCACTGCGCTGCATTTTGCTGCAGCTACCGGCAAATTAGATTTAGTTAAACAGCTGCTGGACCATGGCGCACAACCGGAATGCCGCACAAAAGCTGGAAAAACCCCGCTAAAGGTGGCTGTGGGTGCTCGTCAACTGGACACCGTCCGGTTTCTTCTGAAACAGCCGTACAACAGCACAGAGTTGGCTGAAGATCGAGAATTTTTGTACAATTTAATGATATGTAGTAAACTTGCTCGACAACGTCCGCTGGAAGAATTTATCATCCATGCGCAGTCTCCCGTGGAGGTCGCTTTAAAGGTCACGGAATTCTACCGCACAGCCGCGACGATGGATCGCGAATATGAGCACGATTTAGCACATTCCAGTTACTTTTGCTCAGCTCTGACGTATGATCTTCTACAAATTGCTTGTCAAAACACACACCTGCCGTTGTTTTCCAGTCATACGATATTCAACTTCGTCCATTAGCCGATCTGATACTCGATGGCGACCACAAACATTTGGCGGCTTTGCCGGAACTGCAGGTATACGTCACGAAAGTCTGGCTAGGCTTTCAGGCATGGAGTTGGCTGCGTATTGGAATAGTGTTTTTGGCGCTGCTAGTGTGTCCTTTATTATGGATTATCTTTTCATTACCACTCGGGTATAAGTATGCCGACATTCCTTTGATGAAGTACATTTGTAATTTGGTTAGCCATTTGTACTTCCTGGTCATTTTGGCAATAACCATCATGTCACCTTTATTCCCTTATACGAACGCCCAAATTATCGAACACCTACGCCGGAGGAAATAATTTTGTTAGTATGGATAGCGGGAAAAATTATGTACGAATTTACGGTTCGGAAAATTAAAGGAGAAGGAGGTGCATTGAGGAAAACCGTGGTGGTTATATGCGTTGCGGCGGTCATTGTGCATATGGGTGGTGCTTTTGTCCGCGGCGATCATGTGTTTCCCATTGTGCTCTACGTCCGGAATGAACTTCTGGCTTTGGCCTTTCTTGTTTCCACATTACAGATTCTGGGGTCAGCACCTAACATTAACACCGTCTCCTAATATTGTTTCAGAATATTATAATTGTGCGAAATACGAAGAATTTTTTCGGAGAAACCAGTCAAACCTAAAAATTTTGCGTAAATGCATATGATTTCCGGTATGTGTTTCTTGTGTGTGCAGTGGACGATAAACCGTTAACGAATAATGTATTAATGATTAATTAAAAAACACGAGTAGTAGGCGATGCGTTTAATACAATAAATACACATAACCATAATGGATAATGTTTATTGTTTTCTGTAGCTATTTAGTATTCCATCCCACATTTGGACCAATGCGCATTCTTCTTGCGGAACTTGGCTGGGATCTTATACAATTCTTTGGGATACTCATTCCGTTCTTGTTCGGATGCACGTTTCTGTGCGCAGCTCTCTACGTTAAAACTAAGGAACCACGCCCTTCCAGAGCTCACCACATTGTAAATTCCACTGAGGTTACGCCGATCGGACACGAGGAGCATGAATTCGACATAGCCCAAATTATTCGCAAACTATACTTTTCTCTGTACGATCGCATAACGGAGCCAGAGTTCGCAGCGGCCAACGATGGACCAGTGTTCGCCGACACTTTAATCGAAATTTTCCATATGACTTATTTAATGAGTAAATGCATCTTCGGGTAATATTTTAAAGGGAAGACCAGATGCTAATTCTTTTCTTTGTTGCAGTGGCCGTCATCGGTAGGAAGGCGCACTTCTGCATCAAGAAAAAAATTGATTTGTTTTGAAATGTTGCTTCGTTTTGGCAGTAATTCTAAAAATCCTGGTGGCCACATTTACCAATACTTACAAAAGAGTGCAGTCGCGTTCGGATATGGAGTGGAAACACGGGCGTGCAGCGCTTGTGCTCAATACTGAAAAATCCCTGCTAACTCCCCCGCCTCTTAATTTACTCCTTCTCCCGATTTTATTCTTTACTGTACTACAGCACCAGGGTAAGACACTGTACAAATCAAACAGAAACGTACTCGTACAAAAGCTTGAAAATGCAACAGGTCACTTTTTAGTTGCTGGAATTACCTGTGGTGGCACTGTATGCATGCATTTTGAACTCAGTTGAAGATTTGAAAAGTTTTTTAAATACGAATATTGACAGCAGATAATTACCCACTCCACATGTTTGAGATGCACGAACTATGACTTTACGGATAAGCAAAATCGACTAATCCCATTTCTTATTACAGAAAATCCCTCCGTATCGGAAACGATTCTGTCATCAAAATCTTCGGGCTCCACCAAATCCTTACACAGTGAAGGCTCTCATTTTATTCATGGTCATCACTTGTCACGTAAAAGTATTGCTAGCGCGACTCATGTCATGGCAATAGGTGAGATAGCAGTGCATGAGTAGCTTAGGTGTTAACGCACCCTTTTTGGTACAGCGCGACACGTTAGAAACTAATAAGTTTCAAAGGTTATAGCATTGTTTTGTAACAATTTTCGCAGGTAGCCGTCAGTGGTCTCGACGGATCCGCAACGCCGGAAGGATACAAGACTGCGTTGACTGGAAGTCCGTCGTAGCTGATTTTCACCAACGCTATTTAAGCAGGGCTACTTACTGAAGAAGACTTACAGAAGAAAACTCCATTGATTATCATTAACCTTAGTGCGCAAGAACACTTCTTATCTAACAATATTTCGTAACATAACAGAATAAAGCGTTCTGTAGATTTTATATGTGATGGCATCGCATGAATAATTGACAAAATCATAATCTGCGTTTTTTATAGTATACGGGTAGAAGTACACTTTCAGTAAACCGTGAATACATATTTACCTAGTTTAACAGTTTGAATTTAACTACTTTATCTTGTGGTGCACACAACACAAACGTACTATTCCGCTACCTACTCGTGAGAAAGCTATTGGTATCTATCGGTACTGTAGTAAAAGATGTACACTTTAACCGGGAACAAAGAGAGGAGGATGCTAACAATAAGCCGCAGGCAAAAAACATAAATAAATCCATTCAAACAACGTCAGTAAGAACTAAAAAAATGAAAATCGCCTTATTGATCAAGTACGGGAATAAAATTTATTCAGAATATGTTGTCTTGTTGAAATAAAGCACAAAAAACTTTATTTTAATGCGTCGATACGGTAAAAAACCAATGTACAAATTATCGCTAGGAAAGCAGGGCTGATTTCACAGTTGCATTGGGGTCAGTATTTGCTCTTGAGGCAGGCACGAACATATACTGCGGATTGTTTTCCAGCATAGGGAATTCTTCTTTCGAAATCTCCAAATACTCCTGCAAGAAAGTATTATTGTATTGTGTGTGCTATGTAGACTGTACTCAAACCATGCTTAACACATTGTTGTAATAATTTAAGAACACCGTTTGTGTTTGAATTTTTGTGGAACTGGAAAAACAGTCTGCACTATTGCTAAATTTTCACAGTGTTTAATTGACTAGCTGCAGTTCTTTACCGGCAAAAAGGATTGTTATCTTACATGTTAATAATTTTTTTCGGTGCTTATTGATTTATTCGAAGTATTAAAAAGTTATTTCTATTTGCAATCAGACCAGGGAGGGGAAGCCGGCATACAAGCCGCTCTTTTTGGTTACGTACTTCAATGAATCAAGTACATATTGTAGGATCTGCAGGACATGCAGAATCACAAATGCGGACTCAAGCTTACATGCATTGGTACAACAATTCTTACCGATCCGTTCAGAATTAGATAGAGCTGTTGTATGAGGTCGGAAAACGACGGGCGCAGGTCCGGATCTTTATGCCAACATTGCAGCATTATATCATAACTATACAAGTTAATACGTTACACGCGCAATTTTTAGCTGAAGTGCAAGTCTTACTATGCGGTCGGTGTGTTTCGCGGTGCATCCATTCGGCGGCCGGAGTCCAAGAAATGGAACAGTTGTGAAAATTCATTCATCCACGGGTAAGGACTGGCGCCAAATGACATTATTTCCCATAAAAGAACCCCAAATGACCATCTGTACGACCAGAAATTTGTATATATATATACTCATATATCTACATATACACATACAATATATCGTACTAATCGTAGTGCTATCCTTGATGGCCGATTGTCGTTAAACGAAAATTAGATGGAAGTACTTGTACGTCATGATGCTTATCGCTAATTACGTATGTTGCTGACGTACATGTCGCTCTTGTAGGTGTACACAAGGTCACGAAGCGCTTCTAAAGCCATCCACTTAACAGGTATACGATCCTGCAATGCACAGTCAAAAGTGTCATAGCTGCAAAGCCGGCGATGAACTGGGGAGTACAACAATGGCAACAATTACCGAAGTTGAGTTATTACTCAATGTTTTTCTATAATATTCTTGATCATAGATGTCCCTGGCTAGCCCGAAATCGGCTATTTTCATAGTCTGATTTTCTCCAACAAGAATGTTTCTTGCCGCCAAATCACGATGAATAATCTGAAAATTTGAACCGTTAGTCAACTGCAAATCAATCGAAAAACTGGCCTTTCACACATCAGTTACTGTAATAAGTCATATATTTACTGTCGTGTATTGTCGTACAATACTTTGTAGATGCAGAATGCAGTATAAACCAGTTACGTTTTTGCAAAAAAAAGATGAAAATAAACATACTTACTCGCTTCGATGACAAGTATTCCATGCCGCAAGCTATTTCCACAGCAAATCGTCCCAAATCTCGTTGAGTAATTTGTGGCATTCCAATAGGCTGCTCGTAACCATCGTTTTTACGGCGTTGCCGTAAGAATTCCCGTAGATTTCCAAACGGTGCATATTCGACAAGAACAAGAAATGGCCCTTCTTCCACGCAGCAGCCCAGTACATTGATGATGTTTCGATGAGGTCCAACCGCTACCATTATGAGGAATTCTTGCATTAATGCCACAAATTCCGATTCCGAGCCAGTTTCTGCTAAACGAGAACATTTTAGCTAGTATAAGCAAGTTATGATTACTTAAACAGGTCACTGTACGCGTAGGTTAATTAACCCTGTAAATTGCTAATGTGACCATTGTATAGTGTGATGCTTTATAGAAGCGGCAATCCCAAATATTGCATTAATATAATCATGAAATGGCACAAGTTCCTGCAATACGGTAGCGACATGACCGCATGACAATAACTCTTGAATAAATGAGTATTTTTCTACCAAGATGCTACATTCAATAATATCTGGCGCACCTTTCGTCGTTTTGACTGCTACCGTCGCATCTCCCCCACCCCGTGGAAGATTATTAGCTCTAGCCTTGATGACCTTTCCAAAAGCCCCTTCGCCAATAGGCTTATCCGGATTGAAATCCTCCAACTTCTTCCGATCGTACACCCAGTCCCATTCCCAGTTGTCGGGCATAACGTATTCAATGGTGGAATTGCAGTGGCTGGTCGTTGTGGCCTGGGTGGTCACAATGGAGCCGCTGTTGGTCATACTGCCACCAGCCGCATGCCAGTCATCCTCTACAAAAATATGTCCGACGATCATGGTGTTATCGCTGTGCCCGGAGTCTTGCCGTTGGATGATTTTCATTCGTTTCCGATAGGTGGAGATAGGGATATGGGAGACTTTTTCAGCCAGCCGGTCGGCATGAGATTTTTTACAAAAGCAGTAGAATAAGCATGCCACAGCAAAAAGAAAGATCAGACCGATGGCCGCTGCGATGCCAATAAAGAGGTGGAAACTGGACGATGTTGGAGTAGATACAACATCCGGTTCTGCAATATCATAGGAAATAAAGCTTGCATCATTTATATACGGTCCTTTCGCATCAAATTTTTGAAAGTTTCTAGATGAATTTATATTTTCTTTAGTTTACTTAATAATATAGATGGGACAATGCTGTGATATCATGTAAATTTTAATTGTAATTATTTAGTTAATTTTGCAAGAGTGCGACCAAATTTTAAAGTTGAAATAATCCAACACAAAGTGGAAAACTACTACGTCCGTTACCTAGCTTCACTTCCAGATACGCGCGTCGTTCAGTGGATCCCTCGGGATTTTCGACTGCACAGCCATAGATACCGGAATCGTTCAGTGTTACATTTACGATCACCAGTTTGAATGCGTCGGACAGATCGTATTTGTCTGAAGGCTAAACATAAAGGAACAAAATAAATCACATTGTGGCTTCTTCCTAGAAATATAAACTGCGTACATGCAATGCTGTTTAATTTAGGTTAGAACATTCTGCTTTTTTGTAATTTGTTAGTGAAAACCTTACTGTAATCATAATGGTGTTGTCCACATCGAGCGTTTTACCGATAACGCTTGTTCCCGATACGTAGTGGAACCAGGCAACAAAAGGATGAAATCCACTTATCACCTTGCATTCGAAAGAAGCCGACTGACCAATCACGACGCTTATGTTTTTTGGATAATCGCTTTCGATGATCGGTGGTCCAGCGTGAACATCTACAGTACAGCCACTTAGACCGTGCTATCCATATTCTGTATACATGGTGTTACAGTGTAGCTTCCAGTTTTGTTGTTATTTTTATAAATAAATTACTTTAGTGTTCAAACTTACTGGAGACTTGAACATCATAGTTAATTACTGCTGATCCATAATCATTTTTGGCTGTGCACTGATAATGCCCACTGTCGGTTACTTGCATAGCTTCGATGCGCAAAGAGAGATCTGGAGGCAAGGAAATCCTTTCCGTCTACGTGCATTAAAATTATTAGATGAACACTTAAATGATTTCTGAATACTACCTGCAAATTATACTACAGCCATTTTAAAACCAAACCACCAAAGTGCTGCCTGCATTACATAGTAACAAAATTTATCACCAGTTAAGTATAGTTCACAGAATTACTACATGCAGTACGCTCCAAGCTCAAGGTGGTCCAGACTTACTCTTATAACGATAACTCCGTCCTTTTTCCAGATCACTGACGGCTCAGGGAAACCCGCGACCGGACAACGCAGGAATCCGTTTTCTCCAACGGGTTCCCTAACTTCGAATTCTTTTGGCGAAGTCGTGTTGGCTCCAGAGTGCAATAAAACGTATGGCGCTTGCGGTTCTAAAACGGTTTTATTGATTTCAGTTAGTACGCGTTGTATTCATATGATGTAGTCTAACGTAGCTGCTGATATGTTGTATACAGCACGTCGAATTGAGATTTTGCCAACATACTGATCAGCCAAAACACAGATAGCCATCAACAAGTAAACAGCTGTCAGATTTTACATACCGGGCTTTTTGCCGACAGATCGACGTGGTACAATGTCGTCCTGAAACAAGCTGGGGATGCTGTGTTCTGCTATTATTTCCGCCTCAGAAACCACTATTAAGGTCACGTTTTTCCAAGTTGTGCCGTGTGAGTTTGTTAAACGGCAGCCGATAACACTTTTATGATCGGATGGCTTTAAATTATGCACCACCAGCACGAATCCGGACTTTCTTGTATCGAACCGTTTGTTGTCATGATCGCCACCAGGAATGATCTGAGAGCCATTGCGAAACCACGCAATGGACGTGGAGTTCTTACTGCCGTGAATATCACAATTAACTTCGGTCTTCTTGGTTCCCACTCCGGCATGTAATTCCGGTTGGTGTGGTGTTATCAAACGTGGTGGACGAATGCCTACACAGAACATGACCTTTACCAAACGGCATGGAAGATTCGTTTCAGTTTCTGAAAAAGTAAATATCCGGTGATCCTCTGTGCATTACAAATATATTACGATAAACATTAACGTTGCAGGATTGTTGTGATATAACAGTAACGAAAATACTCTTCCAATATGTACTGCGAAGACGACTGGCGTTCTTACTATGATTGGCTGTAGATAATAAAGCGGCAACGACAAAACAATCAGCTGTTAGCCACCCAGAGCATTCAGCAATGGCGTGGTAGCTATCCGCTTCACACTGCGCATCTACTTCAAAACCAAACTAATCTAACCATAAGGTTTGCAAGCTCCATTTAAGTTTAATTATTAATGGCAAACGCAGGAACATTAACGGCGCAATTCCGAAACGGGAAACGCAGGAGCGTAAGTATGCGACTACATGCCGGCATAAGTATGGTATCTGTGTTTGTACGTAATCGGAAGCTTAAATGCCTCCTTTGGGGATTCAGTTAAAAGGCTTTGGTTTGTGCCCTTCCTTTCCCACGTGCTTGTGACATACCAGTTTTCAATGATCGGTGCGCATTCCGGGCAGGATGTCCACTTGTTAATGGCAACAAACAAATGTACCACAGTAGCAGGTGCCTTGCGGTATCCATTTACGTTAAGTATTCGTATTATGTCGCGTTTACAGTATGAACCTGCCAAAAATGAATTTCATCAGGAGAACCTATTATATTAATTTAAAAGGTTAGCCGTTCACAAGAACAGGCTGATACGCATCCCGCGCACGTTACCAACTTTGTTTGCCCATAAAATCCGTACTAGGAACTGTTGCCTGTAATGTTACGATTTATGAAACATGCCGACGTGTTTGAGAATAATTAATTTTGTATATAAAAATTAATAAATGTTTGAAATGATCCAGGCTTAACGTTTTCTTTATTTAAGTAAACTAAAATAAAAGCGCGCCTCTAAAAAAATTATGGGTAATAAATGAAAACTGAACAGCATTCAGAAGCGAGGCTTGTGACTGAGGGTACTGCTACTCTCGATCTGTATACTATATATGGTCAAACTGTAACTGTTCCCTTCCAACTGAGCCAAAAATTAAAAAATTCATAATTAATATCAAGTTAGGAAGAACTAAGATGATCCATATGTACTTTAATTAATTATTAATAAATCACATGAATGTTTTAATTCCACCAGCGCCGCTCCTTCTGACGTGAAGGATTGTGTTTTTAATCACGCCCACGTGAGGTAGCTTTGATTCGATCGAAAGCAAACCGAATCTCTTTTTAATGTTTTTTTTGCATAGAAAATACATTTTTCGACATATCGTACAGAGTATGCAAGTAAGTCGTGTGTGCTTACAATATAAGTACGTAAAAAACATATTGAATCGAGTTAGCACTAATTCATAACATTATACATAAACAAGTAAATTATTGTAACACACAATGTATCTGTCTGTACTATGCTGGAACACTGACTGTGTTTTCATAAATACCGCGTAATATTATTGAACACTTTATCTAGCAGTTAAAAATTGATAGTTAAGATTATAGGTATCTGTAGGCTTCGCTTATACTGCTAATAATATAATATATGACACAAATTAAACAAACAACAAGGCACACACAACTGCGCGTTTTGATTTTCCAGCGTCAGGACAGTGTAACGTATTAAACCAGTTAAATTTAGTGACCTCATGTACAAGTCTTTAAATTAAACTGTGAATACAGGGTAGTTACTACTGTTAAAATGAAGTAGAAGTTTGACTCCGCTGCTTACCTAATATTAGGCCACACACGCACTAAGCATTCCGAACACAAATTACGCGAGTGCGTAATAAATTCCTAAAAGCAATAGAACCCGAATAACCAATAATTATCGCTAAAATATCACGAAAATTGCGTTGTAGTCCATACTCTGCCTTACCGTAATATATGCCACTATACTTAGAGATGCTTTAGTTGTCCAGGTGATGTGCAAGCTTAACCGCTAACTATGATTTATCGGGATTCACCAGAGGATATCCGCGTCGACTAAATGTCCAAGCGACATTTACACGCCAAAAATACCGGCACAGTGCAATATAAGAAGCCCTCCACTCCAGCTTGTGCTATTCATTAGAGGCTGGAGATGATCAGCGATTATATTCTTTTAATCCAGTATTGAGTATGCCCACGCGATCCTTCGCAATTTATCGATAAAAGATGATCCTATCAGGATAGACTGGTGTTAATGATTAACAGTCGCATCAGCATCTCGTCGTTTCCCTCTGGACAGATCCAATACAAACAAGACACTGTCCACTCCCATTTACGCTAAACCGCCATTCCGCTAAACATCCTCCTCATCAACAAGTCCACAACTGACCAGCGCCGACCAAGTCGTTAATTAGTGCATACACACATAACCAGCATCTGGCGGCCACGTTCTTCGCTTGCCGCGTATACAGAAATCCCCTCCCTAGTTCGATAACATCGACAGCGACGCGGGAGCACAAACGTCGCTTGTGTGTGTGTCGCCCATATGCTTTTCGATGCCACGGCACGTCAAGATATGTATTTTCCCTTTCGTGCCACTGTAAAACTGCTGAAATTGGCTCCTGTTTAGACCGGCGAAAGACGGCTAGGGCTCATGTGTCTTGCTCACAGGAAGCCAATGTGTATTTAAAGAATGCGGATACCGGCTAACTGTTCTGGCAATTATCGCTCGCTTTCCCACCGCGATTTCCTATCAAGGCCTATATATCACAATGCCGGCAGTAGGGCGATTTCAAGAAAGGACACGAAAATCTGTATTATAAATTAACGTTCATGTCCATTCTTCGCAAAGCTGTGCTGGCTTGGTCTAATTACTGTTTATAACTTCAACGTCGTAACTGTGCATGGCATCACGGACGCAGGCGCATCTGCATGTTGTCGTCCGGTGGAATGTTGCCACCGCGTACAGTACAGTGCAGCGCATCCGGCAATCAGAATGCCGAAGAAAATTTGGTCTGTGAGAAATATTTTTGGTGTATGCTCGGTTTAGGGCATATCATCTTCCGTTTCTCAGCAGAGCTACGAGAAATGGGAAATCTTCGTCCTAACAGTTACTCAGCATCACATGCAGTTGAATGAGACAGTTTACATGCAGATGCATGCTTGATTGCTAAAAATACACCGACGCGCAATGGCAGAACCAGTGATGGTCTCATTTTTCCTTAACCTCTAACATACCCCATCCCGAAGATGCGATTATGTTTCAGTTTTCCTTGGCTAAACAGCTTGCGCGCCACCTTGTAGGTTGTTTACAGGCAAACTTACAGCCGCAGCTATAGGAGAATTCAAATTTATATGTAAGCCATCAGAGTTCAACACACTCAAAATTTCTTGAAACACAGTAAATACAAACAAGAGTTGCTATTATATTAGGAATAAATTTGCGCTTCTTCGTTTGTGTGGCTAGCCGCACGCATACCGGTGTTTCTTACGCAATTGTCAGCCACTCTGGACATTATAAAATTACCTGAGTACGGCTGAAGTTTATGTTTTGTTTTTAATTACATGATCGGCGGCGTTTTGAGTTGCTATCAATATCACCAAAATAAAAAAATTGCGTTTCAAATTTGCAGTATTAAACGTAGCAAATGCGGCTGTCCAGTGCGATTTCAAACTAGCTACCGTCCAGTTGGCAGCTACTGTACTGCAGATCGGGATAATAGCAGTGTCCATATAATTCCTTGCAAGTGTCTTCGATCGTTCGCTCTTTCGCCGGACAACGGAAAGGCTAATAATTTGTAAAAGATAAACTTATGCGCTTCTTACAAGTGAATAGTAAGCGGACAAGTGTTACAAGCTGTAAAACGTTCTGGATTAAGCCATTTTATTGTTAATTGAGTGTGAATGCAGTAGCAAGCGACACCGATTTAACAGCAAAGGAAGATTTGCATGTTTAGCAGCATGCAAGTACCGTAGAAAAACTTAACAACATAATAATAATTGCAAAACAACATAAGCCGGTGTGTACGGTGAAAGGTTGTCTCTAATTTTCCGTACAGACATGTATCAGCATTGTAAGTTCGTCCAGTGCCGCAGCATTTGGATGAAGGTGCACCTTCCCGCGGTCGACCCCGGAGTTATTGCTGCTTTCAGCTTCGACAGATTATCCATAGCGCATGTATTACTCCTAAATAACGCAAAATGGTGACTTTAAAACGATGACAATGCACATCTAGGCTGATCTAGCTAGTGAATTTGGCTAAATATTTAGACTATTTGGCCAACAGGTGGCACAAAAAACTTTATTGCTAGTTTAATTTTATTTGTTTACGCTGAAGTAAAATTGCGTAGTGTACAGTAAGAGAATTATATTACCTGGTACGAAAACCAGAATTGTCAGCAAAAGATTTATCCAGAAATCCTTGGTGATTGTGTCCTGCTGTAAAATCACTGCCAACGGCGGTATGAAGAAGGCACACACCACTGCCAGGATCTGTCGAAGCGTCATTTCTGGGAGGTAGGTTTAGGAGGCAAATAATAAGGTCAACTGGTGGGGAAAGCTAACAACTCTTACGAATTGAGCGGAAGCGTTATTATCTGGCTCTGGTGGATATCAAATGAGGAGAAAGCACCATGTAAACGGCTAGCATGCAATTTACCCGCCTTATATAACAGTGCCATGATCAGTTTTACTGTTATCTTATCTTCCTGTCTATGCTCACAAACAGCCTGTTGATTATTTTGATCTGTTATTTGCTGATCTAATATAAACTTTCCCAATCATTACTCTGATCAGCGGAAATATACCGCATAACCGGAAGAATCAAATTGCAGAAAATTTCAGTGATGAAAATTTATGGTCTACCTGTCTGGCCAAATGGCCCATCGGCGGACAGTGAATTCCTAAAACGGATGCTCGCTTTGTGTTGTGTTAAAACTTTAAAGTTACAAATAAGGAAAACTGGATCCGGCTTCTCCTGCAAATCTGGACTTAAAGCATAGGGTAGTGATATCCTTTGCTTTGGCGGCAAAACTTTTAGCTCATTCCGTATATCGCTGGGGGTGTATTGCGACACTGCCCACTGTCCATGGAACCAACATGGCTAAGGAAATTTCTCAGACAGAACAGCCACTCCAGTGGAGGGGCCCTGTGATTTAGAGTTTACTGGTGAAATTTGAATTTTTCTGCTAGATAAGTTTGCGGGTGTATTGTATACATAGGTATTCGGTACATATTGGTCAAATTTTCATACTGTTTTAAAAGTCCTTCACATCCGATTCGTACATTTTTAAACCGTTAAATCCTTGCGTTTGATCATGGCTGCCTTTACAGCCGTTCACAGTGCGAACCAGTGCAACAACAGCTCCAATTCTGGTCCACCTCATCGCGATGCCAAGCCTTCGCTTTGCACAAGTCATCCGTGGCTCGTTGCTGAATCGGAGGATTTCTTGTACGACGATGCCAATGGAAAATGGCTGATGTTCTTTTCTAAAACGGTCATCGATGAAAAGTGGCAGATGGTCAAGGACGCGTACTTTGGAGGACAATTCCCTGGGATTGCACGCGTACGAGTGAGCACCGCCATGCCTCGAGGAGCAGGATATCAAGACGCGAAGGACGATCACGCTTTTGCTTTCCACTGCGGACCAGCACATGATGAAACAGCTGTTCTCGGCATTGGGCAAAAATTGATCGCAGCCTTCCCACCAGACTCGCGTATGATTTATTATAAATCGGATGAGCAATCTGAACAGCAGCGCTCTTTTACGGAGAAATCTGGAGGCGAATCCAGTGGAGACAAGTTCCAGCACACGCGATCTCTTTACAACCTTTCTGTGGATTCAGTTGACGGTCCAGTGACAAGAAGTAAGGACTAAATAATCTCGTTCAAATTTAAAATTTTATTTCCTTGCAAACTGGTGTTTTTCAGTAAAATACTCGAACGTTTCCAAATTTGGAATAAGTAGAAGTCGTGTTACAGGTAGGAGGTGTTTTTTGCAACTTGTTGCAACTTGTTGAACATGGTTGTGCAGATACACAAAACCATAACGACTTCTCGAAAGCTCTCCAAATAAAACAGTTGCAAAGTATGATCATTAACCTTGTTTATTTTTATCATTATTTAAGCGGTTCGTTCTGTGTTCAAGCGGTTTTGCGGATTTTGTTTAGCGACACGTTTAAAATTGTTTTGGTTATAGGCGCGGAAAGGAAATCTCAGCATCAAAATGGATTTAATGGAGAAAGTCATAAAAAGACATCCATCAAAGAAACACACAAAGTGAAAGAATCGTCTCCTGAAGCAAATGGTATGTATTTTTTCCTTGTTTTTAGTGAATAGCCATCAGAATAACTAAAAGTGCAAGCGCGGGCACTACGGTTAAAAAATTTTTAAACATTTAGATTTTTGGATTTGACTGCTGTCATTGAGTAGTTTTTTCTCGATGTTTTCTCGCATAAATTCATTTCTCTTCGGTTTTCACAGATCCGCTTTTAATCAGCAAGAACAGGTTTCAGTGCGATCACTATGTTCTTAAAATCTTTTTAGAGTAATCTTAACATCCGGTGGAATATGTGTAGTCTTTATCCTTCAGGAAATGTCCGAAAGAACGGTGTCGTAATGGTGCTGGATACGGAAACGACCGGATTCCCTCCAAATTCTCCACCCTCGGACTTTCTTCCATGGAACAGATGCCGTATGGTCGAAATTGCATGGCATCTTTACACAAATAAAGGAAAGTTTGTGGGCAAGCAACAACACATCGTGAAACTTGACACCAGCGTTTACATGCCTGCAGAAGCAATTCGTGTTCACGGCATTACTCGGGAAATGTCTGAACAAATGGGAAAGCCCATTGGCGATATTCTGCAATATTTGGAAAATGATTTGGATAATGTTTCCGTAGTTGTCGGCCATAACATTCAATTTGATATGAAAGTTATCCTTGCTGAAATGTTCCGAGCAAACAGAACGGACTTGTTCCAGGTCTTTTCCGAAATTCCCACAGCGTGTACAATGGAGATGGCTAGGAGTATCACGCCTGGCGGACGAAAGTCCAAATTGGCCGTCGTTTATGAACAGTGTTTTGGCAAAGCTCCGAGTGGAGTGCTGCACCGCGCGGATGCGGATGTGGAGATTTGCGCTTGCGTGTACTTCATGCTTCAGGATGGTATCAGGATCCTACGGGAAGATTCAGGAGATGGGGTTAACGGTGACTTTAAACTTCCGGCAGTGTCAGGCGATGGCAGCGCTATTCCTTTGACCATGGGGAAAAATCTGGAAAGGAAAACCGTATTTTATTGGAAAATCGGACTTGCAGCTGCAGTGGTTGGGTTTGTGGCAGTCGCGTATGTGCTGTTTTGTTAAGCAAACAATCCTTTTGTTATCTCAGATGATCTTGTTCTTCCTGTTATCGGTGTAATTTAACAGTGCGCTGTGGAAATCGGTTTTGTCTATAATTTATGGTTTTTGCCTCGTTTTTTCGGATAACCGAAATTGCTCAAGCTTCCTGGCTGCGAACCTTTCCTACTGAACGATTGTATGGGTAAATTATTAGTGTGGCTCAAGTGGCAGTTAATTATAGTATTGGTATTCATTAATTTGTTGACAAAAATGCCGTTGTTGTGTGTAATTTGCGTTAATTTTTCAGATGATGTTCTTGACTTAATTTTGTTGATACTGTTTCAGTATGTCAAATTGGCAGCAGCTTTTAGACTATAATTATTAGAAGCTTCGTGAAAGTATATAAATCGGATAAAATCTTATTAATACAACAATGGACTTCAAACTGTTGTGAGCTTGAAACGCTATCGTAATCTCTACTTCGTTTAGCGCGGTAGTCATATAGATATTAGTATCTATTGTACACTGGCCAAACTGTCTGCAACAGCGCGGGGAGAAATAAAGGCTGCAAATTCGTATTCGATTAACAAAATGGCGGGAAACGTTGCAAAGCAAACTACGGTCTTTTATTTACTGTTAAACACACAGCCTGTCTCTAGCTGTTCGAAGTTCGAATCGGTTGCAAATCGATCCTCGTGAAAGTCAGACCCATGCCATATTTATGACAATGCAGCACAAAGTCACTTTCTCTTCCCTGCTTCTAATCACCGTCCCTTTATCCTTCGAATTCGAGAAGATACTACTGAAACTTGCAACACTCAGCTGCCTGCCAGCTAGTATCTTTGGCCGCTTTGGCTGTACTCTTTGATGGAAATTTCATACAAATTTGAAATTTTTCTGTGTAACATATACATCGGTAAAATCTGATTTTAAAAAATACAGAAACTGTATTTACTTTCTTTTTTATTGAAACTTGGATGTTGCTGCTAGTACTGTCACATGCATATATCGGAATCGGAGGACTATATTAATTTTATTAAGGTTTACCGCTCGGGAATTTCGGGAAGACAACAGAACCACCGATTACGGTTACGTTAACTTTTCCTTTTCTGTCAGCAATCAGGTAACGCCATGGAGTTATTACTTTAACTATGAAATATTATGTTATGCGATATTATGTAAAGCAACAGTTATGTCAATTACAGACATTATAAGGTAATAATAGACATCATAAGTATATCACTATATATATCTATATATTAATCAATTAATCATGCGCTGTAATTTGGTCGGGATGCAATTTAATGCGCTCTTCAGATTGTTGTGCTTGAACTCCATTTTGTTTGGCTTAAGGAAAGTAGGTAGTAATAACGAAAAATGGACAAACCTGCAAAGAAACGACAGTCCGCAAAAAAAGCGGATAAACCGAAGGCCGCAAATATTCCGCAAGGAGCAAACCCGCAAGAATCATCATCAAGTAACCGGTTCCTTAAACAAGCAAAACGAAAGATATACGTACCTGTTATATATAGTATTAGCAGCAAAGATATACCTATTTTCTTGCTAAAGAAAATAATTATGTGGTGCATAACGCTTTACTTATTTTCGATTGCATATATTGGAAGTTTTGATACACTTTAATACAGGCGCGCACCTGAATTTGTTTAATATATTGTAACTTGTATTTTACCTATATTTTGCTCGCCATTTTGCTTTTTAATGCTGAGTTATCAACTCACAGATGGCAGCATTGACGATCAGTACGTCATGGTCCTGGACACCGAAACCACCGGATTCCCGCCCGGTGCGCCGTTTTCTCATCTGCGTGCGTGGAATAGATGCCGCATGGTGGAAATAGCCTGGCACATCTACAACAAAGCGGGTAAACTGGTGGCTCAACAACAGCACATTGTCAAGCTGGAAACCGGCATCCGCATCTCGCCAGGAGCGGCCCGGGTGCACGGTATTACACGAAAAATGACCAAGAAAGAGGAAAAGCAATCGAGGAGATTTTGCAGTATTTGGAAGACGACCTGCAAACCACCGGCGTCATCGTAGGACATAACATACAGTTCGATGAGAAAGTGGTCTTATCGGAAATTTACCGGGCCCATGGCAATGCAACACTTTATGGTACGTTTTCCAGCATTCCGAAAGCGTGTACCATGCAGATGGGCAGGAGTGTGATGCCCAGTGGCCGCAATGGAAAATTGGCGGCGGTGTATGAAGAGTGTTTTGGTGAGGAGCCCAGTGGAATTCTGCATCGCGCGGATGCGGATGTGGCGATTTGCGCTCGTATATATTTTCACCTGCAGGAGATTTCGATGACCAAGGCTTCCGCGGATAATGAAATGCCCGGCAGTGTTAGTACAAGTGTAACCGTGAACGTCCTGATTGAATCTGTGGGCAGCGTGCAAAATGCGGGAGAGGGTCTGCAATGTGGGAAGCGATACACTATCTGAATATTAATCGTACTGCATATAATAATTATTGTATATAATATTCTATATGTATGCATGTAGTACTTTTATGCATGTAGTACTTTTACTCGCATACGTCAGTACAGATGTTGTTTTATGTACGAATATTAACGATATATTGTACTGCCATATGTGCGAATATTAACGTTATATTGTATTGTCATTATGTACGAATATTAACAGTGTATGTTGCCACCTTTCGATTTGAGTCATTTGACTGATTCTTTATGCTGCATATTTTTGAAGTTCGCTTTAAACCTAACCAGTAAGTGTAAAGTTTGTATTGTACATAGTACGTACGTATTAAGTTTTCAGTGTTTTGATCTGGATTACTTATGTAAAACAGCTTTTCGGTACACTTTTTAGAGCATCGTTAAAATTTCCGCGGTCTGTTATTCTTTTTGACCTTAGTTTGTATTAAGACTGGAACTGTGGTACTTATTGTTAGTTATAATTTTATTGTGGTGTTTTGATTAATTTGTTGGTTTTGGAATATTTGAAAGGTGAAGGTCAACATAGTCTGCATTCTGCAATTTGTTGCGCTGTGCACATGTATTCTTTGTTGGAGTTTTTGTTTTTGTATATGGTGAGCGGGTGTGTGACAAATTGTAAGTACTAAGTACTTACTATAATTTTTGGTTTTCTGGTGTTTACAGTGTGTAGCTTGATGTTGTTAAGCGCCTTTCGTATCATCAAAATGTTTCCGCTGCGTGCCGTGCCTGCAGGTTTTATTCACCGATATTCGGATGCTACATAAACATAATTTTCGGATTCAAAATTTCACAGCATCGACCCAAAAAGTTCCTTCGTGACACTTGCATACTTTTATTATTAAAGGAATATTAATGGTTGACGCAATATTAGTCATCAGAATCTAATAATACTAATACATTAATACACCGCCCAAAAAAACACGCAAAACAGCTGGACGTATCTTCGCCGGAAGAGGACATCTTTTTGCATAAACTGGACTGCATTCGTGAGCTTCCGGTGATTAAGCACCCAGCACCATCGTAGTTGGAGTACTTGTGCGGTTGCCAAGTTCTGGACCGTGGTCAACAGCCAGCCATAATGCTTTCTCCCCAGACAGCGGTTACGTTGGTCTGCTTATTTTGCTCTTCACAACCCAATTATTAAAGTGCTTTTTCGATTTTTCTTAACAATTGCTACTTTTATTTACGGAGCAGACGAAAACTGTTCCATATAAAACTGATCAGTCAGATTTGAAAATAAGAACTATCTTTAAGACTTATTTATAGGTGTGATTAGATGGTGTACACTGTACACCCTTTGACAGATGTGCAGCCGTCATTATTTTTTCTCCCAGCGGAAGACCCAAGTTGCAGCTGAAACTCTACAGGCTTTCCACTTTTGGTCTGGAAGAACTTTCGGATTTGGTCGTAGGCATCGCTGTTGTCTGAGCTGTACGACACGCGCAAATCATATTTACCAATTTACGTGCTAGTAACTTAGGGTGTCTAACGAGTTCTGTATTTTTATTGTAGTAAAATCCTGGAACTGCAAGCGACTCACATCATTATGGACGATATTCAAGAACGCCTGCTAAGCCATCGCTACTATAACACGAAGGTGGAGTATGCTTCTGTGGTTGTGGATTATTTAATTCACACTCTAGGAAGAGATTCTGAAACGCTGCGGAAACTAGCCAGTGTTCTTGATCTGGGTGGTGCGCATATGACGGAATGCCTTCCTTTTGATCCACAACCGATTATTGTAAGCACCCAGCAGTTCCTGTTGCTTCACCTAAAACTTTAGCAAGCTGCTTAAAGTGACGCGGTCGGATTGTTGCAGGCTGCTTTATAATAGTAATTATTATTCTAAAATAAAGCAACCTTGCAGCAATCCGAATATCAGTAGAAAAGTTTGAAATACGATGTTGAAATACCAAAATTAATGGTCCTCTCATTTTTATGCTAGTATTTTACTGCTGTTTTAGTGATTATTCGGCAATTTTTTTATTTTGAAAAATTATTTGTTTTTCGACAGATCAGTGGGAAGAAACATCCACCACATGTGGCCGTGGTGCGGACGTTTCGCTGGTGGCAGGCCTCCAAGTTGTTTTCCTGGGTTACATGTACGGTGGGGCCTGAAAGTGTTTGCATCAATCCGTTCCACTACAAAAAGAGGACACGTTTTCAAGACATGCAAAATGGAGACGGCGAGATTGTCGACAGCAGCGCGATATTTCTGTGTAATGGATCTATAGCTAGTCAGCCAATTCCAATGGACGCATCTTCGCAGTCAGTGCAGGGGGATCCGGTCTTTCATGTACGTAAAGTTAACGTCAAATTAGATGAATATTTTGAGTTTTGGAGTAGGTGTTTGAATGGACGGGTGTGCGACATCTGAGATTTTTCTGTTATGTTTTAACTTTTTCTGTTAAATATTTTGATTGTTTTCTTTCTATCTGAAAGCATACATCACGGACTTTGCACTGTTGAAATCTTATTGGGCTAGAATACATATGGATGTTGTACAGTCTTTGAGTTTTGCGCCAGAGCGTATACTGATGTTATACTTTTAGTCATTGCCACAGAGCTCTGATTCCCATATTTCCTTGCCAACGGCGAAGCAGCAAGGCCTTAAATGCTGGATGCCGGGCTGTGATGTTGACCTCAAGGAATCTGTCGTGGATGAGGAAAATCCTCGGCACTATTTCCGGTTTCCTCAAGAGATAGTCCACTGTTCCAGCAGTGGGTTGCCGTCGGCGGCCACACGGCCGTTGAGCCCTTGGAAGGGGCCCGTATCTGTCATTTGCACTTTAGTGCACTTGATCTCGTTTGGAGCACACGCGCTGGCGCCAGATCCGGCCCGACCCCGGTGCACTTTGTCGGAGGGGGCTGTTCCCGTGCCGCAGGTGTTTTCGTGGATGTATGATTCCGAAGCTCTTCCGGAAGCTTCACAGCCGTCCGTCAGATTGTCAGTGCGAAATGTTGCTGTGAGGCAAATGTCGAAAACGGATGACTCCATGCATGTGGACCTTTGCAGTTCGAAAGAGGACTGCAATGTCGCAATTAAAAAGGAGCCGTTCTGTGAGTTAAAATTTAACAGCATTTTGCTGCATTTTTAATAACTGGACATCTTACTAACCCGTTCAGTTAACCCATTTAGATCCTGCCTATAAATTAAGTCCGTATTTGTGATTAGGTATTTTGTTCCTTTTACTAAAGTTTTTTTGACCGATTTACTGACAATTAGCACGCCGCGATAAGGCCTTTTCTTTTTCCAGCTTGCAGTGTGTGCCAGGATGTGGGTGATGAACCCTGCTGGACTCATATGAGGCATGTGCAAGATACACATGTTCTTCCTCTGTCGTTAACCAGCTTGCCGAACATATTGGAGTTTGATAAGGAGAACGCAGGTTGGTTGTCGATTATGTGTTTGTGGTGGTTATGGTAATCTGTATTTATTGTACTCATATGCTGCAGGAGTTGTCACGAAGTCTATGATTCTTCCGCAAACCATGTTTGGCCCCTTCGTAGCCCCTTTATCGCATAAACAATCCCAGTTTGTTGGTGGAAATGAAGAAAACTTTCTTCAGCTCGACAGTGATCACCAGTGTAACTGGATGAAACACATTCGATTTGCTATCAAGCCAGAAGATCAGAATTTATCCGTGTGTCTGCGTGAGTCAGATGTGTACTTTATTGCCACAAAACTGATTCCTCCGGGTATGGAGCTGAAGGCTGGTTATTCTGAAAAGTACTCTTGGACATTGCAAAACGGTATGTGAACGGTATAATATCGAGTTAAGTCAGGGTTTGCTTTTCTTTCTTTTCGCTATATGGTTAAGGGCTGAGGTAACTCAGCTTATTAATAAATTTCAGCCCGTAAAAGGAGAAAATTGTGCGACATTGCCTTGCATTGCGACCTTGTTGATAATACCCAGGATGTTTGTGAGACGTTCTGCTCCGAGAATGACCAGAATCTTGGAAAGACTTTGAATTCATGTACCCCTGAAGTAGAGGACAATGGTCTTTCTGTACTGTCAACCGTAGATAGACCTGATTCTGTGCCTACGATCTCGTCTAGAATTTATTGTCCCAAACCTTTTAAACAGCCCACGTTGACCAATACTTTCAAGTATCGCTGTCCAGAATGTGAGCTGAATTTCCGCAGTGAAGCGCTGCTTAATCTGCATGTTCTGGATCACCAGGATTATGTTCAGGAACACGTCAGTATGCAGTGTGTGGGCTGTGAATATGTCGGGCAGAATTTTGCCGATCTTATCCAACATGTTGGTCAACACGGTCTCACATCAAATGAAATGGTCAGGCGGTATAAAATGCGAACGTGCCCCGTATGCGGCGGAAATGCTGTTCATCCCAGGGAGCATATCCAGATGTCTCATCCGGACGTCTTTCGTGATATGGCGAGCACATGGACTTTACAATGTCAGACGTGTAAAGAAAAGTTTCCCACGGAAAAGGGTCTTCATTTACACGAAAAGAGTGTATAAAAACTTTGTTGCCATTGTTATTCTAAATCGTGCATGTTGAAGTTGTCATCCATTTTAGGTTCACCAGAAAAGAACGAATCGGGACTGTCGTATCTGTCAGAAGGTGTTTGCCAGTTGGATGGAATTACGTGATCACGTTCAATGTCATCGTGGAGCTGAGGGGTTTACATGTGACGAATGTGGAAAAACATTTGATGCGTATGCTAAACTCATTCGCCATTTGCAGCAGAAGCACTGCCCGGAAGTTACCGGCAAATTTATAGGTAGATTGAATGAAGACCATGATTGCGTCTCGTTTTTTTTAAATATCTGTTTTGAGTATTCCAAGTTTCAGTCTAATCTGTCTTCAGGCAAAGACGCATCATTTTTGAAACTGGTACAAGAATTTTTGGAACAGCAGACTGAGAAGGGAATTTTGTATAATCGTTCCAAACAGCCCTCAGCGGAAATACAAATGTGGAGTGTGTGCGGTTGTATTTCCCGGTCGTAACGTGAGACACCAACACTGGTTATCCCATCAATCGCCAGAGGAACGGTCCAGCATTGACGATTTGCAGTGTGCGATGTGCGGTTATGACGGAGAGGATTTTGATGATTTAATGCAGCACGTTCTTACGCATGCGATTTCACCAAGTTCGGAACCGTTGAAGAAGCCTGATTCCAAGCCTCGGAAAAGGCGCCGATTGGGGCCAGTTCAGCGCATGGTGTGTATATTCTGTAAAGAGCGCTTCCAGAAAAGAGCTGCCTATCATGCCCATTTGCCGACACATTGCGGCGCGGATGGGTGTTATCAGTGTCCTGAATGCGAGCGTAAGTATCCACTTTTGACGAAACTGCGGGTACACATTGATTCCACACATCGAAACATATACCCCGTTACCTGTAAAGAATGTGGGAAAGTGTGTGGATCGCCGAGGAAGTTGCGCTCCCATATGTGGGTACATTCCAACAATTACCGCTATTCGTGTGATCATTGTGGAAAAAAGTTCAAACAATTGGCGGAAACGCGCAACCATATTGATGAGTTGCACTTGGGCATTAAAAAGAAAAAGACCAACAAACGAAAAGGGAAAGCATACGAACCAGCGAAGTATAACGACTGCCCTTATAAGTGCGAGACGTGTTTGTGCGGTTACATAGAACGAGGAAGATGGGTGCAGCATGTTCGCAATAAACATCCGGAGATTGACATCACGACTCTTCCACCTTGACGTTATTGTTGTGCTTTCGCATTTGTCTCATGATCTCTGGTATGTACTGAAGACACTCTTTACTGGAACTGGTAGCGGTGGTTCTGAAAAAGACTTTTTAAATGTCGATGTTCGCTACATGGCCGATGTGTTTTGTTATTCTGCAGTGTACTTTTGCTTTATTTCTAAAAATACATAACTGTGGCACTGGAAAGTGTTGCAGGAAATTAGAAATACTTTGTTGCAGGAAGTGTTGCAGGGAATTTAGAAATACCTTTGTTGCCGGATTTAAAGAAAATTCATGCAGACACTTTTGCTACGTTTATAGTATTAACTATTAAGCATACGATCGTACGATTGCAATTCTGCTTGAAGATTTGGTTCTAATTCGCAAAAATCGTGCAAATGCTGATTTTCACATCATATTTCGTATTTATGCAGTAATTATACTGTCAATCGTTTCCGACGTAGACCAATGAAAAAAATCGTCATTACTGCCAAACAAAGCAGTGCAAGCGCACATCCAACCGGAAGCGACACATCATCGCTTTGATCGTACAACTGCTCCAGTAAAAACGAGCAAGATTCAGCAGAACCGAAATCTCCCGCTTTCACAAAAGGATCCACATGAATATTCGTTAAACAGAACGCAAACGTTCTCTCTTTTTCGCGTGTATTGTTCGATTCTCTCAAATATCCATTTATCGCTATCACATTGATATGAGTGCCCGTTGTCTACGGTTGTCCACTTGTGGTAATTAACAGCCGTCAAAGTTTTTGAATGTATATCGGTTGACGTCGCATTATTATAATCAGTCCAAATATATTCGGATACCGGAAGCGTGGATTGATTGTCCCACCGTGCCAGTTCCAGAATCAATGAATTTACATACCAGACATCCACGTCCTTGAGAAAATGAAATCTGAGTAGCCAACGAAACGGCACACTGCCTTCAACAACCAGTAGAGCGGCTGTATCATCGCACCGAGAGTGAACAACATCCGCGCTTCCATTAATTAAGTGGATGACCTCGGATACTTTTCCACCGGGAATTATTTCGGTAATATGGATACCGAATTCAGCTAATAAGCAGATCTTGCCCGTCTCATCATGTAAACGATAGAATGCAGTAGATTTGGTTTGGTTATTTTCAGGTAAACAATCGATTTGTTCAGATTGATGAGATACACCAACAGTCAACAGTGTCAGCAACAAATGAAAGAGAAGTGTAAAATAATTTCCGACATATGGGTATTCCGCTTTCGCCCATGTCAAATCGAAAATCCCAGTTTTTATCACAAATTTTGTCCCATATTATAAAGTAAGCACCGTACCGTAATAAGAAACTGCATTTACGATATTGCACCGGACCAGCTGACGACTTCGCTATTAAGGTAAAGCCGTACGTAAAGGCAGGAACAGTATGTTAAAGCGGCAGTACACAGCGTGAATCCTTGACCACAATTATTATGTCAGGGACATCAACCAAGCCAGTTTATACTGACTCTCATCTTCCGGTTTGCTTACTTACATATGGACGCGTTTAACGCTTGCACTCACAATCAAAACGACGCATGCCGGAGTAAGCTTGCACGACTGCAACATGTGGCAAACTGCATCAGTTCTCTCCATGCTTATTTGCCTAATGTTTCAACAGTTTAGCAGGTAATCTAGGGATACTTTTAAGCACTAACAATGAGTAACAATCCAGCTGAAAAGTAAGAAATATATTCAAAGAGCACAGGAAAAAACTCTACATTACTTTCCCGGAATCGCCCAACTGATACGAGTATTTTTCCCGCTGAATTTTATTTTGTAATTGTCGGTCATCTGTTACAGTCCAATATTATATATTAAAAGCGGCTTTACATAAAGCCGCACGAAAAGAATGCAATAAATATTCATGATTTTACAACGCTTTATCATAACTAAAGCTTAACAAAAAGGAATCATTACGGTATGGAAGATACGCGAAACAATGGTATCAAGCATCATACCTTACTTATTTTCTTTCACGAAGCCATACTTCGCCAGTCCTGCAAATACCGGTTTGCTCTGAGGGGTTACCTCCACTGCCGGTTTAGCTTTGCCATCTTTTTCAGCAGATACTTTCGTGGTTTCTGGCTTGGATTTCTTCTTTCCGGGTAGGTCCTCTATAGCCTTTCTTCCGCGCTTTTTTGATGCTTCATGTTTTTCGCTGCCACCATTTTTCATAACCGAGCGCATACCGTTCTTTTCGGAGGAACGTGCCTTTGGTTAAATCTTCCATTGATGAGATCCCGCGCATGACCTCCGGACGCTCGCTGCCGAACTTGCGGAAGGGGTTTCCGGGTGTACTGGTGATCGATGACATGTTGTCCGGAGCAGTTTTCTCAGCAGTACCATTCGATAAACGGAAATGGGGATGATTTTCTTCAAGCATCAACGTCTGCGATGACATGGTGGATTCTCCATTGGAATCGGATGACGAAGCCGCTGTGGGCCGACCCATGAGAGAATCGGCTTCATCTTCCTGAAGATCATATCCACGATCGTCGTCCCCAGCATCCTCAGCATCGGAGCCTACCATTTTTGAGCCACGGTTAACCGGCGCATCCTCATCTTCGCTGTCGCTGAACAGCTGTGTTTTTCTTTCCGTTTCACCTTTGTTGAACCTGCTCAAGGCATTAACCGAGCCGTTGCTGATACGACTGGATGGGGCCGGCTTAAAATGTGAAAGAGTTGTCGTTTTCGGTGTGCTGCTTTTAGAGAGCGTGACAGTTCTGGCCGCCGGAGTGGAAGTTGCTGAAGCTGTTCCTCCGTACAAATCCGGGCTACAAAAACAAGTAAAAATCTTAAACAAGTTACAATACGAAAGCAAAATCATTATGCCATTATAGGTTACGGTTAGCGGGTATCAACAGCAAGTCAATTACAGCAAATCTACAAAAGGGCAAACCTAGGCGGTCGAGGAATACTGTCTGCATCTTCGTCCCGGTGCATCTGCTCAATGATCTCTTCCACCAATGTGGCAAATTCTTTGCGGCACGCAGAAAGAGCGTATTTCCGGAAAACAGCCAGGTCCTTCACTTCTGGTACAAGAGCTTGCATGATATCTACAGCCCGCCTTTCTTCGGAATTCGCACTGTAAGTCTGAAAAAGCAATATGTGCAAACTTCCGGAATAACACAACCGCGCAGACGTAACCTTACCGCGAAAAGCCGCAAAACTTCAGCGGAGATCTTGGAATTTTGATCAGCAAAAGAAGGAAACAGACGCCTCAGAGTCAAATCGGCTTCTTTCTTGTTGTTGTCCTCCGTCATATCGACTTGCATGGTTTCCAAGGGTATCACTGACTGAACAGGAATCGGAACTGTCTGTGGGTATGAAGATCCCCGACAAAAAATGGCACTAAAAAGTAAATCAAAACGTTCTTATAAAATTTCCAGATTAAACTTATTAGTGCAGCTGTTTCAGCAGGCATACCGGATTTGTCGGCTGACTTCGTCAAGTGCCACAATAAAGTAATGATCAAATTTGTTCTTGATTCGGGAGCGCAAATCCAGACAAGGAGACCAGATTTTGGCCAGCGGACCACTGCACTGATACACCCGTACAATGCCAGCATTGTCCACAATGCAAGGCGTGTCACGCAAACCAAAACCCACCCATACCAGTTCCGCTTTGGGCGAAAGAGGTAATCTTCTGTCGGATTCGATCAGGTCCAGTCCTCTTGTAGTTATCTGGTACAAAGAGTGACCCAGGCACTGATCATCTAGAAAAAAAACAATTTATCATTAATTATTTGTAGTCAACTTACCGTTCGCATCGGGCATTTGTAAAATGTGTAAAACTGAAAAAATTCACTATTTACCGTTAAAGGGTTCCGCTTGGTGGTACACAACAGTTACCAAGTTTGCCCGGGCTGCTAATGATACAAATGGTCCGGGAAACGATACAATATACTGCTGGAATCCCGAATGCGTAATCATTCTGACCATTCGGCGACTAGTCGCCAGATAGCACAAATTCCCTCCCAGCGCAATTCCCCGAATCCATTCATCATCGTTCAGCGGTAGCGTCCACTGTTTCCCGTCTCCAATCATGACCAGTCTAACCATACTGCTCTTGCGGCGCACATCAGTCTCTTCCTGCCTATCAGGTTCTTCCGTAGCCAGGAGATATGCCGTATCATTAAGCGTTCCCAAAGTGAAGTTCTCCATATTGGTCACATGTATTGGACGATGTTGAGATGAATTATGGAAAATAATATCAATGGCTGGAAAAGAATCTGAGTCTTCACCAACATAGGTTTTCATATACCCGATATCATTCCACACTAAAAAGCGATGCCGATGTCCATAGGTCGTTCCCGGCTGAAAATGTTTTTGCATTTTTGTCCGTGGAATGAAGGGAACTGCCGGTTTCGTCTTTTTTGCAGCAAAATCAGAGACTGATACGATATCAATCTGATCATCATCGAACTCGAAATTATCGTTAAAGTGTCCACTTCCCTTGTTGGAATTTTCGTCAATATCCAGTTTGCCAGTAGGTGACTTAGGGGCTTTCGCTTCTGGTGTGACACCATCCGAAAAATTGTTGGTACTGTTCTCTCTGTTCTCCGACGGCAGAAAAGCTTCCTTTACCAAAGAAATATATCCTTCCCGGTCGCAGAAGACAAATTCAGCCACATTTCGAGCCGGATTCCAGGCTATCCTCCACACCGACTTCAATTTTCCGCTGCGGAAGGATTTAACCATCTGGCGGGAACCAGTATTGTACAGCAAAATCGTGCCGTCGTTGTGGCCCACCGCAACATGTGTCCCACAGGGAGAAAATGACGCCACTGACGGCGGAGCGTGACAGGATGAATCGTTTAGAACACCCACAACTTCCCATTTATCGCGAATAAATAATTTCACGTCCCTGACCGAGGGAACAGCGAGAATATTCCCTGTTTTGGGTTCAAATGACATTCGTCCCAGCTGCCTGGCGGCTGCATAATCATTGATCTTGGGAATAAAATTATCCAGAGTTTTCACGCATGCGTTATCGGAAATATTCCACATCTTCACGGTACCGTCGCCACCTGTAAGTTGTAATAAACAAACGATTTAACCCAGCCAGGTTTTCTGACACAGAATACTTCGGCTGAACAATACCACTTACTGGAAGATGCCAAATATTTGCCGACGGGATCCAAAGCGACACTCAAGATAGGCGCCGCATGTCCCACGAAACTCGCTCGAGTGGTTACAATCCCGGTTTCCACGTCGTAATTTGCTACAATGATTTTGAAATCCCCTGCACCAGCGGCTATTAGTGTTGCTGAAACAATAAAAATCTTAGTCAGAAAACTGGTGAAAATTACCGCAACTCTGCGCAAACGATACAAAATATTTTCAAATACCTCTGCATTTGAAAAACGCTTTGTGTCGTTTGCGCTTTAACAAGGCTATGGTAAAATAATATATTTTCTGCAAATAAAAACTTACTCTGAGGAAGCGAAACAGATGCCAGACACGTTACAGCGGCCGTAAACTGCATAATTGACGATTCAAATTCGCCGTTTTCCAGTGTATAGACATCCACAGTGTTCGCATCCGACCCGATGAAATATCGCGAGCCCTAAGACCAACACCATAATTTATTATTATTACATTCCTTATTGTTAATGTTAGCCCAGTTCCCTTAACTCAGCAGTATACGAACCTTGGAGATGATAGCGAAGCCATGATTGCGGCCTCTTTCCAGCAAATGACTGGTGGGGGCCATATCCTCGATCCCCTTGAAAACTCTCGTATCCTGGTCATCTCCACAGGCAATGATCTGACTACAAAATGCGCAAGTTAAACATCAACAGTACTTCGACGAAAATCATCCGTCAGCCGCAACCACCCTTAAACAGCGCATAACTGAGCGTCATGTTGCCTTTGCAACATTTCTAATTCCTTTAAAGAGCTCTCCAACTCTTCTAACAACCTGTACGACCGTAACACACTTAAACTGGCCTAAAAAGAGTTTTCGCTATTCACGGTGAAAGGAAACACTAACCTGCCAGTTTCATCGAAACAAACATCAGCTGGTCCACCAGAAACTGCGATTCTGTCGACTGGTGCCATCCTCGGAAACCTGAAGTGACTACTGTGGCGTGCCCAGACAGCACTTCATGGACTGCCAATAATTGATGAGACAGACTGCAGCTTCAAGCTTTTATTCCCCAAAGTTAACTCAAAATACTTGTCCAAATCGGCACTCCAAAGCACTATCAAAAGTGTAAATGCAGAGATCGCAATTCCGCATTCATCATCGCAGTCTCACGGTCCTTCAGGACTTTTCTGCTAGTGAAGCTGGAAGCAAAACAATAGATCTGAGTAGCGTTTAAAAGGTTCCACGAGAAGCAGATATCAGACGTAAGCTATTTGTACAATCTTTTAACAGCAGCCGACACAGGCTTCGATTTGTTTTTAAATTCTTAAAAAGGAACATTAGTGTAAAAGAGCATTAAAAATGATGAAATAATTTGTAAAAGACTAAAAGTCAAGCTGTTCTTACTGGATTTTGGCTTTTACAGTATTTTTAAAAACGAAGCTCTTGTATATCGTGCCTTTTGGCGGCTAATCGTCACTTAGCTGGCAGCCGCCCTGGTAAGTGCATGACTTATTCATGAAAAACCACCCAAACAGTCGCAGGCTCACAGCTGACAGATCTGTAAGTACATTCTACACACGAACAACACGTATTTCCATCTTTCCCTGATTTTTTTGGTTACTTCGTGGCATCTGTTGTTGTTCTTCTTGTTGTTATGTGCAATTTACACTGAGCTGTTTCTTCTAGTTTTGGCTGCCCGTGGTTGGTTATTAAGAATTCCTCGCAGATCAAATTATCGCAGCATGGGGATGGCAGATCCGTGGGGGACTGGGGAAGGAGCTTCTATCGAAAGCAGCTGCAGTGCTGCGCAGGTGGAAACAAATCAGCTCTCGTTTGACGACAATTTTTCTTCCAAAGCTTTTCAGAAACTTCCAGACTCTTCGGAATATGTTTCCGTTCTTGGTAAGCGTGATGTGTTTGTTCATACCACAGTATGTGTACTGTATAAACTATAAAGGAATGAATTAATAATTATCGAACAGACGAACACGACATCGTAAAGTAACAAAAATTAATAGTACGCTGTACGCATTACGTGTTATAATACGAATTGTATGAGTAGTAACAAGAGTTCTACTGCACTTCAGTTTTACTATTTTTGAGTTTCACTTCCGAGTTTTAAATTTTTATTATGCATTCTAAATTCCTCCATTAACAGTAAAGTGGAAGTCTGCGTGTAAAGATGTATCTAGTATGATGATTGTAGTATCCATTATTCCCCCTTTTTTCAGAGCGCAAATTAGCCCGAATCCAGTGTCGATCGAGCGGAGCAGCATCTAATCCTAACCGGGAGATTGTGCGTGGACTCAGCGCGCTTCGCGCTGACCGAATGAGGGATTTTCTCGGTCCAGCACCAGTGTCCTTGTCACCGATAGTCACCAGCAGTGATGCTATCAGTGGTGGCGAATCGGGCGATAATGAAATACCTGATAATAACGATCCTGTTTATGCCTCTTGGATGATGCAGCGTCTTTTTCCCGATCGGCAGGCCCTATCTGCGGAAGAACTCGCAGAGTTACTGCGTTTCGACACACTAGCCCTGCAGCATGAACGAAGCGTTCAAGAAGTAGAGAATACCACAACTACAGCCGCTGACCAGTCGACGTTGGAGGACACCGATAATCCCCACAATGTTTCCTAGTGGTATCGTAACTCAGTTACGCCTGTTACGGTAACGGCATAACAATCGTAAACGTGTAATGTGGTCGCCTTTGCTGGTCATTATTTCAGAGTTCATCGAATAAACTTTATTTGTACAACTCTCTCAATGTGATTTGTTTCTGTTCTTCGTTCTGATTTCCGCAATATGGTGAAATGTTCTCAGGATGTTAATTTTGCCGCGTGGATAGAAGCAAGTATTTAATTGTTCTTTTTGTGTCAGTTAATGTACTTGTAGAAGTGGCGATAAATAGGGTTGTTCTATGCACTTATTCAATTCTGATGTTTCAAATTTTGATTTAGCGTTTCTTGCGATGTGAGCAAATCATCCAATCGGTTTTTTCTGAAGGACACTGTTCCAGCAAAATTACAGTCTAAAACTGTGCTGTGTAGCGATTCCCATGCCAAGTTATGAACAAAGAACAGAAGCGTTTAAAAAAAATTCAATCTGCCGCCTTTCTGACAGCCATGAATAAGTTACAGTAGCTATGTCAAGACTACCAAGTAATTTCTACTATTTTGCTTTATAGTTTCAAGTTTTCCAACACCATAAAAATAAGCATCCAAAGCAAAATAGTATTGTCAGCTACGCGCCAAAAGGCACAATTCTAAACGCTTCTTACAGCTGCGAAAAATGGACATCACTATCATGGCATGGTCATGTTGATCCATTTACCAAAACCTTTTCTGTTTGGTTCAACTTCGATGCTTCAGCTCCTTTCGCAGACCACAAACATTCGGGATTGACGGTCCAGGACCGAGAGCCATCGATATATACTTCCTGTACAAACCGAGAAACATTACTTGCAAGATCGTCGCGATGCGACACTCCACAGGATTTAAAATAAAAAAATTTAGTACAAAAGCTTACTATTAATATTACTCGCAGTGAAATGCCCTACCTGCTTCCAAACGGGTAACTTTGCTTTTATTTCCGTGATAGCGGCATCCATACACTCAATTGCCGCCTGCCGATGTGGGGCGGATATACCAACAAACAGACCCGCTTCGCCAACAGGAGCATAACTAAAACAAATGCAATCAGTTCTGGATTTCCGGCAAGCGTTAACAAGACGTACCCAATGCGATGCACCAGTACAATGGAGCCAATCGAAATAAACTGTTGTCGTAATTGAGAGCAGATTTCTTTCAGTTTCTTCTCAGCCATAGGAACGTATGCTTGATAATCCAGCGCAATTACCTCTTTATCAGATATCTTGGAAGAACTTCTAGATGTACCTAGTACAAAAGGGCTGTTAATTACGGGGACGAAATAAAGATTCAACAGAGCACGTTTGCATGATACAACTGAATAACAAAAGGGAACTGATTAATTACGGGAGAACTGTTAAATAATATGTCAATATATACGAGTACCAATAAAGATTGCAGTGCCTCCGCATCCGGCACTCGCAGGTGCATTAGTTAATTTGGCGATATATTCATCAATGCACAGAGGATTTTCTGACATAATGAGGACATCGATTCCAGTGATCGGCATGGTGCCAGCGGAATGTGATTCTCCGATACGGTAATTATCCTCCACTAACAGGTGGCAAAAAGGCGATTTCGTCACCTGACCGGATATTAAAAGGGGAAGTGGGATTCAACTCCACAAATTCCAAGTTGTGCGCCAAAATTACTTCGTTGTTTAGTTCACGGAGCCTAAAAAAAAGCACTGCATACAGCATATCGCGCACAAGCAACAGTTTACGTAAAACGTAGAAGTTAACTGTTAGAACAGGAAATTAATTTTCAATGTAGCAGTTGTAGCTGACTACAAATTACTACAAGTCACAATGCTGAATAGCAAAACAACTATCGTTCTTCTTCTACCTCTTTAGAAATTACTGCTCCAGCTCACCTTGGAAATTTTGAGTGCACTTGTTGCAAAAAGGATCCAACAGTAAGGCTATTTGACTGTTTTACGTGGAACTTCGTTTCAGCAGTCCCTGTAAGATCTTTCGCCTTGGCAAAGAATTTCAGAGTGATTTCCATAGGATCAGGATATTCTTGCTGCGGCTCGCATGAACTTAGTTAACGGTTTTAAGGTGGTTGACTGCCTGGAAGCATAAGTACGCAAAACTATTACACTATAGAAATTTATGATAAAAGGGCAATTTGAATGATAGGTATTCTTTTTCCATAATAATTTTTACTTCTAATCGATGAGCTTTAGTTCTGCCTGTTTTTTATTACCCAGGGCCCAGTCTGCCCCGTAAAGCCAGTTGATGCCACTAACAGGCTAGGCTGTCTTTACTTTTTTTGCCGTTGTTACCACCCTCCGAACTGGTGGTCAACTTCAGTCTATTCTGCGCAAATGAAAGCCGCCATGGGGGTTCGATGCTTCTCAGTTGCCGAAGTTTTTTCTCACTCTCAAATTAATGTTAAAAACTTCTTTATTACTTCTAGTTTACCAGTACGAAATTCGTACTACGAATACATTTTCATTTTTTGGTTGTTTTGCTTTGTTTGTGCGTATTTGAACGTTTTAATCTTTTGCAGTCTCAGCTTAACCTTGCCATTTGAAGCTTGCAGTTTGATCAGCAGTTCGCAGTTTTTGCATCCAGGGGCAGGTATTGAGTCGCGGACTACAGAACACTACGCCAGTGACTACGGTACTCTACGTCGGGTCCATACTGTGGAAGTTTTGATTGTCGACTCTCCAGTGGAGAGTCTTCACCTAAATAATCTTTCTTGCCAGTTTCTTTGTACAGAATGGCAAAAGTCAGGCGTTTGAGGCAGCGGTATCATAATCTGACAAAAGGGAGTTCCAGTGGCAGTAAGTGACAAGTCGAGTGGCTTACGTGACGATTAAGTTTTATTTGCTCATGGATCGTGATTGAGAATTGAGATTATTTATGTGTAGATATTATTCATGTTTCGTTTTGTTTGATCGGTTATATTAGATGAGAAACGCGGTACCGGCGCAAAGCTTAACGAAGGAATCGGGAACGTTACTGCATCCAGCTCATGTGAACAGCCGCTGTCAACAGTACGCAGTGCTCAGTTTTTGCCTAAAACTGTAGTCAATAACAAAAACAGTAAAATGTCGACATTGCGAGTGATTGTGTCGCTGAAGTCTAAAAAACTACACACACATTTCTTATAGTCTGTGATCGACCAGCTGTTCCCTACGGATGTTTTGTCAACTGCGAAAGTGACATCTCAGCTCCTAAAAAATCAGTTCGCCGATTTTGAAGAGCGTAACACCATTATGTCCACTCTGTCCGCCAAATCGTCAGTTTATGCCGGAATGAAGAAAAAGACAAAAAAGAACTCCGACATCAGCTCTGGCTAAAAAGTAAGTAAGAGCTAGTGTGTATTCACAAGTTACATCACAACGTAATTTTATACAGCTTTTGTGAACACGTCTGCATTTTGGTGAGATATGTAGTACATGCCGCATGGAAACTGGATCATAAATTACAGGAGGATAAAACAATCAATACTGTATCTTCTCTATCCAACCGTTAACTTTATCGCTGATAAATTGCCTAAAGCAGCCGCCACATTACCCTTGATAATATTTACTCAGTAGGCTGAACCCGTTGTTTCAAAACGGTCGTGGAATTAAGGATTTGGTATCATGACTACGGTGATCTATGTATAAAAGCTTTTTTGTTAATTGCAGAAGTTAATGGATTAGAGCAGGCTGTGGCGGAAGCTAGAGAGCGTAAAAATCGGCAGAAAACCGCCGTGGTGGGAGACGTAAGGACGATGGTGGACGCTCTTCCTGATTTGACGTCTTTCCTAAATGCTACCTCTAGACGGGCAGCTGGAGACTCTAAAAGGTTGGTGTTTTAAGAGCACAACACGCGGACAGACCGTCTATTTTACTCTACTGATTTTATGGTTTACTCCTACTGGATTCCGAAATTAAATTTCTTTTGTTTCCTTAAGGGTCGATTTATTTGGTATTTTTGGTTTTCGTAGAATGTCGGGGAAATACAAACCCATGAAAAAAGAATCCGTGCGAGCGCTGCAAGTGTAAGAAATTAGCTGATATTTACATTGCTTCCAAACTTCATTAAAAATATCCTTGGGTTGACAAAATATCCATTGCATTGTCAGGGCGCAAAATGCTGCTATTATGACGGCTGTCATGAATGATCCTGATTACCAAGCTAATCCTTTCCAAGCCATACAAACGCATCTGAAACTCAAATTCGGCCAGCCGGAACCAGAAGCAGCGCCATCGCTGTAGTCTTTGAAACAGATTTAGTTTAAATGTCATCGCCATAGTTGTAGTCTTTGAAACAGATTTACTGTATTAGATAAAATATCATCTTATGATCTTTTTTGGAATTCGGATGGGAATAAATGCTTATAGCCCTGTTACCTGTATACAGTTTGTTCAACAGTCGGATTCTGAAATCGTACACGAATTTGAAAAAACTGTATTTCAAGGATTCCATGTATTTTGTTTTCCCACAGGTGACGCAATAACTATCAGACCGAACCTGATAGTTACGGAATCATTGGAAATAACTAAAAAGATAAACTCGATACCTGAAAACAACAAAGTGGCTAAACAGTAAACAGTTATCGAGTCGGTAATCTGTAACGCTGTTACTAATAAAATTTTCTTTTTATGTAACGTATAAATATCGTTTTAAAAAAGAGATCTTAGCTTGCGCATTTATCAGCTCACACCAGCGTATTCTGCGTATTCACAGAAAAACCAAAGTTTAAGTAAACACATTTTAACCATCAATCGAATTCATTAAAAAATGGAATCTGTCGAATTTAGACAAAAACCGTGAAAAACGTGCTCAGTCCTGAAACAAAATAAAATACAAGCGGATGTTACGTCAACGAATATCGGGAGAAACGACTAGCGTGTACCGCTATCAAGATATTAATCAAAAGAAAGCAAAGAAAGAGAACACTCAAGCTAACACTCACTAGTGTGGCGACTGGAGCACCCGCTGCAATTCCTCCATATCGTTCAAACTTTTCAGTTCCTCCGCATCGAAAGGATTGGCAGCGTTGGGTTCGAAATCTTCAACACGGAACGAGTGATTAGTTGCTCCGTTAGGTCGCGGAATCTGTGGTTGTGGGCTGACTTTTTGTGGTTGGAGGGGAACCGACTGTTGATACGTGACGGACGCTGACGTGGGACTTAATCTGACCGCGGCCGTTCCTTCAGCAGAAGCGCTACTGTGAGCGTGGGGCTGGGGAGGAGGAGGGCGAGCTGGTTTATTGCTGCTAGGGGACGGCCCTCTGTGCTGCGAAGACGAAGGGGCTAGCGAATTCTCCTGGCTGGCACTGTCCTTCATCTGAGCATCCTCTTCTTTGAACAACGACAACCAGTTTCCATTGGAGTTCTGATTGGATAACACTGATGTTTCTAATCTGAAATTATAATCCAAGTCCAGTATCGCTGCCATGTCCTCCTGGGTGCGGTGGACATAGTCTGGAGCTAGAACGATTCGTTTAGCAGGTCGATATTTATCGCTGAAGCGAATCTGCAGACCATCGAGGAGGGAATGGGCTCCGTGAATATGGTTGCTTGCGGATGCCATCGCCTTTTTGATCAGCTACCGAAACAACTTCGAAACATCAAATAAAAAACAACAATTAATAACAGGATGAGGAAAAATCGAAAAAATTGGAAGTCAATGTGTTGTAGTTAAAGTATAAGCAGGCTGTAGGAGAGTCAGCTGAGCAATATCGAAATTTTCCGATGTCTTAAAGTTGGAGTATACATATCTCATGCTTAATGCGTTTCTTACTTGTATGTGTACAAATCACGCATACATCTATCAAGTAGGCAAAAGTAGGCCGGGCCAGCCAATGGTAATTGCGAAAACGTCTTAGTTGTATGTATATATGCGTGATTTGTACACGTACAAGTTGCAGCGCTAATGCAAGTTGCAGCGCTAATGCATATGAGTTATCAGTTATCGTTCATGGCTTCGTTTTTAGTTCCCACGTGCTTGCCTTTTAGTCCAGTTCCGCTGAACTACTTACTGTAGCTGCAATTTCGTACAGTACGTTAAGGCACCCTATCTCCGGGTTGCTGTCTTGAGTACTGCAAATGACATTGCAGAATTCCAGCCGAAGCCTTCTTTTTCGTCGCCAAAAGTTTGAAGTTTTCGAACTACTCTAGTCTAAAAACCCAGGTTTGTTATCATTTTTCTGTGTTGCAAGTTAGGCTTTGAAGTCGTTACAGGATTTGTTTGCGCTGGATATTGGCCAGAACAACCTTTATCGTGTGGAAGGGTATGCAACTTGTTATGGATTCGAATGACTCTGCGACACAGTCGTCTTCCCGATTCGGAAATACGACTTCCGATGTTCTGCTCTCTGCATTATTCAGCAAAATTTGTGACATTTTCGCAAAGGCCCACACCGCAGCGGATCTGCAGAATCTTCGAAAGCTCTTGAGCGACATCACTTATGAGATAACCAAATACGGGACCTTGTCGTTACTGGCGGACATATGGAAGCCCAAATTGCACAGATTCTCAAACGAAATCCTTCCTCGCGTACAGGTTGCCCCAACTGTTGCCATCCATATTCAGGATGTGGAGAATGATGTTGCTAACTTGATCGATGTGCTGACAGAGTCGTTAACGGATGCTAACGGCGTGAAAGACGTTCAGATCAACCTGCCGTGGCATTTGGAGTTCGCCGTGTTGTGTACCAAAGTGCCAGCACTGCCGCGAGTGCGTGCGTTTGGCTACAGGAAAATAGGACGGCTGCGGAATGGCTTAGAAATTTCTCCGGAAAATTTATCGCTGTTTTTGCCGATTACCAGTACATCAGCGGAAGGGTTTCGGGAAGATGAGTCGTATGTCGCCGTCGCTGCGGAGACGTCCATCTTGCAGATCTGCCAGCATTTTCATATTACGAATATTCTTCGGCCAAATTTTCACTTTGCTGCCAGAATTGTTGATATCGTCGATAAACCTACCCGCGGTGGCAGCAGAGATGTTGTGAATTTTCGAATTTTTGATTTCTTGGACAAACTATTGATACAAAGCGCTGACAATTTGCCATATGTTGTTCAACTCGGTTTGATGGAACATTTATACAAAACATTCCGTAATATGGATTTGTTGGTATTGGCCAACGCATCTGAAATAATGTGCCAGTTTGCTCAGCATTCAACCGGCCTGCAGTTACTGGAAGAATCTGGGGGCATGGACTTAGCGGAAAACACGATAATGTCGAAGAAGAACGAGAGGGAATTTGAGTATTTTGGTCCGTATCTCATGCGCATGTACATTACGTTGGCTCGAAAGTTTCCCGAGTACTGCATTTTGAAATGCGAGAAGGTTATCCTTTTGGCTGGACAATTGGTGTTTGACAGGACTGATCATTCCGCTGCAGCTGCACTTGAATTTTTTGGTCAGCTGGCAAGCTGCAGTGTGGCGGGAAAACGGTATCTGCACAATCTGATACTTTCGACAGGCGAACGCCTGATAGACAAATTGTTAAAACTGTTGGGAAGACGTGTCACAAGTACATCCGGGAAAGATTCTGTGACGGATAACAGTATTCATGTTCTGGAATTATTCGTGAAACGAATCGAGGTGGGTTTAGTACACGTTTTAGAACTTTGGTCAGCAGATACCTACACAAGTACCGAAAACGAATACTTCTTGCCGTAGTAATTGAGTAGGAATTTACAGAGTCACAAGGAGCAAAGTTGTCTTTTTTATTAACCGCGTTTTGACCTTTTGCGGTTGCACCTGGTGCATTTATGCCGCCTTTTTATTTTACAGAGTGTTATGCGCTTAAAGCAACTAAAAAAGCGCTTTTTGCGAAAAAAATAATATGCGAATTTGCATCTTACCATAAGCATTACATTTTTGCGTTTGTTGCAGGGTTTAGAACCACCGACAGATTCGGAGCTCCAGGTTATCAGTTCGCTGTGGTTCGAGTCCATGGGTGACAAAGTTCTGATGGCGCTTTTCCAGAAAGCCTGTAATCCGTTCAAGGATGTAAAATTGCCCGTGTTGATGGTGTTCCGTGCGATGGCTGATCAAAAATGGGCACAAATAAAATTTCGAGAGGAACCTGGTTTAATTGAATACTTACTGAACCGGCAAGCAGAAGTGGACACCGATATCAAACAGTTGAAGTTTGACGTTATTGAGTCGATGGTGAAATCGAACAGTCTGACGGAAGTTTTCGACAGTGTTACTGTAGTTCGTTTGAAAGAATACGTGAGGGATGGACCGTTTTATATGCAAGGGCAGTATCAGGTCGCATTTGAAGGTGGCGCTTGAAGAAGAAATGTCTGTGCTTTTACTGATCCGAATTCCGAACTGTCCCGGGCTTTTGGTTTTGATATTTCGTGCGAGTTACAAGAAACAAGAGTTTTGAAATAAACCGATGCTGTGCTGTTATTTACTGATCTGCTGGTGATATTTTGTTTATAAACCGGCACAGCGATTCTCGAATAGATCCATGGGCGCGTGTACTCGTATAAATACATATAACGTACAGAAAACGCATAAATACGGATAATGTTATGTAAAGGTGTCCCTAGAATATACATAGATATTAGTTTCCGGCTATTGAAAAACGAACAGTGAAAATTTTGAGGAACTTTTAACTTCAGAGCAAACTTCGTCGCTTTCAGAAGCCACATACTCCGTATATGGTGCCCATTTTTGCACATGCCGGTACTATTTGGTTGGAAATTTCATGACTTCCTTTTCACTCATTGTCCCACTGCAAACTGCTTTGTTTATCAGGATGTTAAATCGGCATTTTTTGATATCGTTTGCTAGAATTTTATTACTAGGTATCTACTATCTGCCATAACAAGCGCACATGCCAAAAGCACACTGTAACAAACGTTTCCCAAGAACATATACGTAGCTATAATTATTTCAGTGGGTTACTAGTAGTATCTCCTTTCCGTCGTACGCTAGTTGCAGAAGCAACGAATCAAATGCCTAGAATTTGTTTTCCCACACTGCTTATAATTAAAAAATTTGACTTTCAGCAAAGTTCAGCAAACATGCATAACAATATACGAAATGGCCGGTTCCGGTTAATTAGGTAACAAGGAAAGTGCAGATAAAAATGTTTTCCACTTGCCGAACGTGGCCTATACGGATACCGGTACCTTAATTACAAAGAAATTTAATTTTTACCGGTAACAGTTCGTAAACGTACAATGCAAGTATTAACAGTCCTAAATATTTCTCATATAAATTCCTAAAAACAACAAGCGGGCAATTACTGAAATTTCTAAGGTCACCTTTAGCCCTTAAAGTAATGGAAGCTACATCGTAATACACGACACACCAGAGACCTACGGAAATGTCTGTGTCTATAATTAGACGGATGTACGTTTCTTTGTCAATAGAGTCTCTTCCCAAATAAGCTCCTTCAAACGCTCCTTGGGTAAATCATCCAGCTCCATTTCGTAAGAAAAAGGCTCCTCAGCCAATGGCTAAAGAAAAAAGGTCACACTTATACCATTATTTTACACATCTTTAGTTAAGACTGACTCGGATCGAAGACTGCATACTGTATCTATTTGTCCATCTGCCCAAAACAAAGTCTGAATACTCCTACGGTCGTACCTCATCTGCTGGATCGTAAAACGAACCCACAAAAGGATGCGCCAGAGCTTCTTCCACTGCAATCCGGTTTTCTGGATTAAATGCCAGCATTTTATCCAGGAGATCAAGCGCTAGAAATTATAAACCAACAAGGAAGCAATATGGTTCGCGCCTCATGATAGAATTTACTTTCGCTCCATCTTATTAATTCTGTAAACGGAAACATCATGTTCTGAAATAGTTACCTTGAGCATCGGCGTTAGGATAAAGCTTAGTCCAAGCCTGCCGACTTTTAGTTGGCAGAGATATAAGGTAAGATCTGGCCTACCATAACAATTAAATTTTGATATTATGATTTCAGGCTGGCACACGGTCTATGCAACAATGATAGCAAAACTTGCTTTATCGTTATGGATAGCATCGAGATCTGTTGAGGATGGCGAACCGATCGTACTCAGAATGTGATTGAGTTGGTCGAGATCTAGTATAAAGCCGACAACGTTGTGACGTCCTCCCACAACACATTTGCTCACGTAATATCACTTACAGTGTTTTCCTGGGAAAATTGGTCGATTCGACAGCATTTCCGCTAAAATGCACCCCACTGACCAGATGTCAACTACAAAGTAGGAAACTCACTGCATTATTTGACCAAATCACTTATTCATTCGCCTTTAATACAGATTATGATATGATACCGACAACCAATTAACTGGAATTTACATACTTGCTTTCGTGTAACCTCGAGAATTCAACATGATTTCCGGAGCTCTGTACCACCTGGTTGCAACATATTCTGTCAGAACGCCCTTATGATCCTGTACGGGATCTGCGACTCGTGCCAAGCCAAAGTCACATATCTGAGGAAAACAGTTATATCAGAAATTTACCTTAGTTAATGCATTAAATTAACAGACAAGAACTGCCGAACGGCAAGCATTATTTTAAGATACTTCCCGCACTTAAAATAAGATAATGGTTCTATTACAACAGAAATACGCAGCCACCGGAAACGATAACCTTTGATCTTATACTTCCTAATTAACGGCACTTTTGTTAGTTCAGCGGGCAATTACTCACATAAATCCATTAAGTGCCATAAAATAGAGCTTTTAAAAGGCAATAGGCAATTTTCACCGCTGCTAGAAATTCCTTAAATTATCGATAAACCGCATCGATCTGGACTGTAAGAGCCAAAAACGCTACGCAAACGGTTAGGACAATAACAGCTGGTAAGTCTGTTTAAAAGCCGCTTCCAGTTGTGAAAACACTCGCACGCAAGACCTCCCAGTAATACGGGAATGAAATGCTTAAAAATCAATTCCATCTTTGCCACACTATGCGCAGTTTAAACTGATCTGAAAAGTTGATCATGATCGACCGACACCATCTATCGGGACTCCTATTTGCACAAGTCCTTGTATTCTCAACGAATACAAATGCAAATACATGCAACTGTCTCTGCTAACAATCGACGCAACATCTCTACGCAAACTTTTAAAATTCTCACGCTCAGAAAAAGGTATCATGTAAAATTTTTGCCATCATTGCAACCTAAAACAAAAGCTGCGAATACTTATCAACTAGCAATTTCGTACGAAAATTTGTCGCCCTGGCAAAATAAAATCATACGATAAATGAATTTTGTGCGTGCAGTTACTGTAAGTACGTAATGTGACGCACCTTCAGATCGCAAGTCGTATTTAACAACAGATTGCTCGGCTTTAAATCGCGGTGCAGTACATTCGCCGAATGAATATATTTCAGTCCGCGGAGGATTTGATACAGAAAATAGCAAATATGATCCTGCCCAAGACGTTGTGTTTTCAATAGTTTGTGCAGGTCGGTTTCCATTAGTGTCTGAACAATGTACACATCCCGCATCTGGTCAATCGTGGGAGCGCGTAAAATGTCCTTGATGTCGATGATGTTCTCATGTTTGAGACGGTTGAGAATTTTAATTTCCCGTAATGTACGCTGGCAGTAGGTTTGGTGTTCGAATGGAGAAATCTTTTTGATTGCCACTTTAGCCTTGTCCCGATCGCGGCTTAGGCTGTCGACAGCGGAAACAACCATACCATATGCTCCTTCGCCGATGTAACGTAAATTCGTATAACGCGGTCCCACTGCGGCAGATCGATAACCGACAATTGTAACAATCGCAGTTCGCAACAATGAACACCATATGTCTTTTGCTCGTTAATGATACTGTGACTTACCGTTAAAGATTTGTCCTTTCACCTGCACCATAAAAGATGCAAGTTTAACCATCACAACACCTAACTTCAAAATCTACCTTTGCCGACACAGACATCATGCGAGACTGTGAGTACATATTCCGTAATTCGTACTATTTCATCAGCTTGCTGCAGTATTAAAGTTAAAATAATGATAATTGATATCGAATGCTGATAAATAAACCTGCGATATTTCCAGTAGGTGTTACTTATTAGTTATAAATTGTTTTGGATCATGATCATACAGATTTATATATTATATGCTGCAAAGCCACCAGACTACGAAACTTCGTAACCATTGACCACAGACCATGAAATGAAAAGTAAAGCTGTAATTATAGAATTTTTGTTTTTGCGCATTAGTAGAAAACGTACTGTAGCATGAATGCGAGTCCGCGACTACTACCCTACTATGTGTTGCCCGTCTTACTCTGTCTACGCTACGTACCTGCACTAGCCCTGGTCCTGTCGTGCTTTCGCCAGATACCGAAGGTTTACTTTGGTTTGGCATTACATGATCGGACTTCCCTGGTTTCGTAGATAACGCAGCTTTAGATTCCGGCTGATCCATGATTCTGTTTTCAGGAGCAAATCCACTCTGTTCCTCTGGCGGTTGCACACCTTTCTTAACTCACAATCACCATTAAAAGAAAAACCATAAAAAATGAAACTGACGTAAAATAAACGCACACAGCTGTGGAGGTTGACTACGGTTGAGATGTGTGCGTCTGGCATTCACGGAGTGTATGATCCAATACCAAATCAGCTCCATGCGGTAGCATTCATGCGTGCATGTGCATATCGTATACACTGTGCGCACTTACAGATATACGGAAACGAACTCGGCCAATGTCCAGTTTACTGTTTACAACTGTAGCAACTAACAAGGTACGTGCACTTCTGCATGGCCGTCGAAATTGACTACTTCGTACAGCAATTGTAGCTTTGCAAGTAATCCGCAGTTATCTATACAAGTACTGTAATACTATATCTATATTAGTTGCTGTCAAATATTACCACGTATTGGGACTCTGATGCGAATTGTATCAAGGCAAAACTCTCGAGTGCGCAACAACTCACGCACTGATTTGTGAGTCAGACAGATTCACTGATAACGCCGCGCGCATTGGTCAGATGGAGAATCAGTTGCTGAATTAGAAAACCGAGCTGTTGAGCTCGGTTTTATAATTCGCGCTTACATTCATGACCGCTTGTCAACTCTTTAAAATTATCCTGCGCTGCTAATAAACGTTCGTAATGATCCAGGCTGCATTAAACTGTATGTAATTACGCTGTACTTACTGTACTTCGTCATTAAGTTTTAAGATAATAAGGTTTAATTAATTAACTTAATAATTAGTTATTGAGCGAAAGTTTGATGAACTAACTAGTCAGTCACGCCTAATTAGGACATTTAGCACCTAATTAATTAGCGAATCTGCCACTAATGAGTAATTGCGCACCTGGTTTTTTTAGCACCTAATTAGCAAATTTATTACACATGAAGAAAATATTAATATTACATGTCATTAAGCTATGTCCTGTAAGAAAGCTATGTCATGTCATTAAGCGATGTCATGTCATGTCATTAAGCTATGTCATGTAAGAAATTATTTTTCTTAATAAGTTTGCCCTTGTTATGTTGCGTTGTCCATGGTAGTGAATGGCACTGAAGGCCGATTTATTGCAGAATTCACGGTGCTGTCAGATTTGGTGTTTATTTGTACGAGTGTATCCGTTATCACTGGTGGGAAAATTGTTCAATTTTTTTCTCTTAGTCATAGCGGAAAGATGAGTAGCCGATACGTGCGCAGCAGTCGTGCCGCAGATACAAACGGGCTGCTGATATTTGACAGTCCTAATTGTGTTTTAGAAACATTTTGATGTACGTCCCATCGTTTATGATCGTCCCGTACTGAGTTCGATCTTCCCGCGAGCAAACAATAGGTCATATTAAATTTTATCTCCGGACAACAGGTCAGACGTGCCGTTAAATTCGGTCACATCGACACCAGAGTTGGGGCGTAAATATGGCGATACTGCATGGTAATCGAAAAACACCAACTAGAATCTTTGAAACAGTGAAATATTCACATTTGCACCTTGTGTTAATTGCCTAATAAAGGATGACATTTATGTTTAGTTTGGTTGTCTTCATTGGTATTGGTTCGTCACAATCTCAACAAATGCATGGATGCCGTATTATAAATACTTACTTTATTCTGCCCGCATGTCAAACAGTTGTGAAGCCCTTGAAAAAAGATCAGTATACAAAAAAGAATACAACAACATAAAGAAAGAAGGAATATTTAAAGGTACTGCATGGTTTACGATAGCTGGATTTTTCAGTTATACATTGAATTTCTGAATACACAGTCACCGTATTCATTGTCAGTAACGTCCAAGAAAACCGACCCATAAAACGCAGCATTCTGGACAATAAAATGTAAAAGATACTTACAGGAGTTACAGCCAAATTAAATACAATATTCAAAAATATGTTGACCGTATCAACTAATTTAATATCTACACATCTTTAATCGAAATATTATTTCCCCTGAGTGCCCTCACCCGATAATCACACAAAAATGTGAACCACCTAGAAAACTGAGAAAACCCTGCAGTTCTGCGATTTAAAGAGACTGCAGTCTGAGGATAAATTCCATTACGTTACACCAAACACATTTTTCGTTTCAAGGTGACCATTTCATCCCAAATCATTTCCTTGAGTCGCTCTTTTGGCAGGTCATCCAGTTCCATTTCAATGGTAAATGGTTCTTCCGCCACCGGTTCACCCCTTGGATCACAAATAGTTCCATCAGTTGTAACTTACAACTTGTAAATATGGACTAGGGATGCGTTAGAGGAATTCCAGGATGACACCTTTATCGAGATTTGACAATAAGAATAAGATGGGACGACCAATACAGGTACCTCATCTGGGCTCTCCACGGACCCACAAAGGGATGCGCCAGAGCTTCTTCCGCCGGAATCCTGTTTGCCGGACTGAAAGTCAGCATTTTATCCAACAGGTCAAGCGCTGGAAATTATAAGATAACAGGTAATTGGGTAATCTGTTTCGCGCCAAGATATTACAGTTCCATTGATTCCTTCCTTATTCAGGGAAAGCTGTCAAGTGATGTGCCAAAAAAGGCCTACTCTAGCTCAGAATACCTGTAGAGGCGACGTTAGGATAAAGCTTGGTCCACGCTTGTCGCCTTCTTGGTGGCAGACTCCTGATATACGATCGAGCCTGAAATTTCAGTAAGTACTGATGGTATGGTTCAAGATTCAAGTACCCAGTAGCAAATTACAATAAATTCAATAGTAGTCAATTACAACAGATTCAAGCTTAAATTACGATAGCACTAACTCGATCGTTATGGATAGTCTCCAGATCTTCTGCGGAAGGAGAACCGATTGTGTTCAGTATGTGGTTGAGCTGGTCCAGATCTGTACAAGGCAGTCATGCTTCCAATGTGAAATGAATATGTGTATAATACGAGATAAATACAGATTGTAGATTTTTACTGATACAATCTTAAAGATTTTCTCTACTGAATATCATTTACAATGCTTTCCAGGAAAAATTGGGCGACTGGATATCATTTCCGCAAAAATGCATCCCATTGACCAGATGTCAACTAAAAAGCAAAATGACCGGCGCATTAACTAATGTAACGAAATAAGCCATTCGTATCGGAAACAGAATTGGATGCCGACAAGTTGGGACAACCACATTAATTAATTTACGTACTCGCTTTGGTGTAACCTCGAGAATTCAACATCGTTTCCGGCGCTCTGTACCATCTGGCCCCAACATATTCTGTCAAAACGCCGCCACGCTCGAGTGTGGGATCCACCCGAGCCCAACCAAAATCACAAATCTGGGAAAAACACTCACAGTTAGCTGCAGTTGTTTACTGCGAGTTTGTTGCAGCCTGCAAATGTGTGTTGTAACTTGTAAGTTTTGCAGGAAAAATATATTGGTATTTACGATTAATTCCAGCTACACAGAAGCCAGTCAAACACAATATATATGCATATACTTTTTTAAAAATTAGATGATTACCATATATATATTACAGTTAGTAATTTTGCGCAAGTATTTACCTTCAGATCGCACGCTTCTACATTCAACAGAAGATTGCTCGGCTTCAAATCGCGATGCAATACATTAGCCGAATGAATATATTTCAGTCCGCGCAGGGTTTGATATAAAAGAGCGGAAATGTAATCCTGCCGAAGACGGTCTCTTTTCAGTAATTTTTCCAGATCGGTCTCCATCAGTGTCTGAACAATGTACACTTCCTGCATCTGGTCCATCGTGGGAGGGGGTATAATGTCTTTAATGTCGATGATGTTCTCATGTTTGAGACGGTTAAGAATTTTAATTTCCCGCAGTGTCCGCTGGCACTTGATCGGGTGTTCCAAGGTAGAAATCTTTTTTATTGCCACTCTGGCATTGTCCCGATCACGACTTAGGGTGTCGACAGCGGATACAACCATACCGTATGATCCTTCGCCGATGCACTGCAAATTCGTGTAACGCGGTCCCACTGCGGCAAAGCGATAACCGAGTAAACCGACAAATGTAACAATCGCAGAAGTGGGGCATCATAGTTATAATAAATGCTTATTTTTCGTTTATGATCACTTGACTCACCGTTAAAGGTTTGTCCGGCTGTAACCTGCCCAACAACACACACATTTATGAGGTAACCCACCAACTGATCAACTTAGAACTTCCCGCTGTAGAAGACCAGAGAGCATTTTTGTTTGCTACAGAAACATTGTACAATATCGACAAAGTATTATTCCCTACTCTATACAATAATAAACGTTAATGAACAGCGATAAGATCATGAGTTTACATTTCACAGTGTTTTCATAATTAAACTTCTCGTCGATTCCAGGCTGAAGCATTGCGCGCATGTACAATCGGACATTGCGCACAACTGCCATCACCTACCGCGCAATCGAAAGTAAAAGTGAGTCAGCTTTAAGGTTTTTCCAAGCGAAGTATCAAACTATATGTATATGCAAAAAACTTCAGAAATACTGTGAAAGCGTTTAATAACACGTGATCTTTTGTATATACAGTATATATATAATCAGCATGCGTCTGACTGATCCCTGGTTCCAAAAATCTCGATTTTTCAACACCAGATCGCATGCAAAACGAATACCGCTCATTCGGGTCTGTGCACGGTATCGGATCACAAATTGGAACCCCGCATGCGAATTGTATCAGAATTTGGAACCCTTTTTTGTTGTGAAAACAGCCGCTTTCTAATCGCGACTAACAGCTGCTTTAATATCAGCTCGCTGCAGTTTCAGTAACGACTGAGACGAAAAAATTTTTGGTATCCTTTTCGGGTAATAAATTATCCGGTTTGTATTACAAATGACGCCGGCGCAAATCCGCTTAACTCAGCCCTGAGAATTAAGTAAGAGGCACAGCACAGCCTTATTCAGTTTTGGTCTCAAACGATCATTCTGAAAAAGGCTTTTGGACCCACATCATGATGCCGGTCCATCTGTAATATTAATTTATGTACCTGTCGTAGTGACGATCCTGCCGTTATTTGTGCGTCACAAAGCGGAAGTCCACCTCGGCTTGACATGTACATCGCACCGTAATTAGATTTTCCAGGTTTAGAATATGAAAATGTTTTAGGCTCGAGTGGATCCATGACGGCGCTCCCAATGACCACTCCGTTCTTTCTGTAAAGAGGTGTACATGTTGAATTATTTAGAACTTATTTGTAATCAATGGTTTTAACTTAATCACTATAAACGAAGACGGTTAAGATCGAATTTTCAGTTTACAACACACCTCTCTGCATACAAAAAAACACCAGTAATGAATTTTTTTCATGCATTACCAACCTAAAAATTAGCCAAACATTTTGTTTATCGGGAAGAACACGCTCCTTATTAACTGAAAAGATAGAGGAAGTTGATCACTAAAAAACATCTGATCAGCGTTTACAGACATACAGATATCAGAATGAAGCTTCAGTTCTGCTGTAACGGTACGTATCCCTTGTAACCTTGTTATACGAGTACAGAAAAGATAACAACCCGTTTCCAACTGTCGCCGGCACGTCCAGCTTTCGCCGGACTGCTCAGGTAGTCATCGATGCGAACGGATAACTTGTCCGACGGCCGCTTTTGCCGTTAAATCGTCAAAACTGTCTGTCGTTGGTTTTTTTGCCCGCCCAGCATTTTTCATATTGTGAAATGTGAGGTCCGTGCTCGAATCAGGATTTTTATCTGGACGGTTATACTGCCGCCTACAACCGTTTCAGACATGCCGTACATTGTTGACAGTACGTCGGGTACGAGGACGACCAGTAGTTGTAAGCTACTAATATCTCTTTCATTTTGATATTTCTAGGAAATCAGAATCCATTACTCCAAAACACAGAGCCTTCTTAGCCGATTGTGTCATTTGTGTGTTACAGTCCATTGCGCCGCAGGTGCACACACATACTGTACATTACTTCCTGGAATTTGCATGCAGTTTCAGAAACGATCGATGACAAGACGTTAAATAGATGAGAAAATTCAGAGGCTTTAAGGAGAAGTTTTTCTCAACTGTTCCCCAAGTTAATCAACTAACAATAGGTACTAAGCGCGAGCAACCGTTATTAAAAATAAAAACTATACAAAGTGACAACCGCTCAAAATTGTAAATTCAGTATTAATATTAGTTTTCGTTTGATTCGCCGCAATCATAAAAATGATAGCCATTTGCAAGGCATTAGTACTGAGTGCATCCAGATGAATGTATATGCTGCAGATTTAATTGGACGACTTTCTGTGGATGCGCCTCCTAAGGCTCATAAAGGCGGCTGGAAAATTGCCTTATTATTATACACCGGCCCCGTAGTCCTTGCTTAAACAACCCCGTCGCCTCACAGAAGAAGGGGGGGGGGCGTGAGGGAAGAGCGACTTGTTACATCCAAATCAACTTAACTTTAGCACAACAGCAACTGAAATGTACTAAACACAAACGTGCAATCCCTATGCCACATCGTCAATCAGAGATGTTTTAGTTCTCCAATATCTGGACATATATCCAATAACACACCCTAATGGCATTTCTCGGCTGGACACTGGTCAAACAAAGTCGTCCAGCCGTCTCCAGCCTTTCAACCACCTCCGCTGCGCTAACCGGAATTGCCTTTGCTATTTCTAATTTTGGGCGTAATTCATTAATTTAAGAAGCGACATACATTCGGCCCTCAGGAGAGCAGATCGACGCAACCATGTATACTTTTGTCATCCGTAGCAATGTATGTGGTTGGCTGTACGGGGTGTGCAGAAAAGGGGGACCAGTTATTTCCTTCAACTTTTAGCACTGGCAGAAACTGCAGCCCCTCGACTATGCAAAAGAACGACAGAAAAGTTACCATACCCGAATCTTCCACTTTTACTACAGTAGAAATCGTTGAAACTACCGTAGTTAGCAACGATCTCAGCGCAAAGCAACGTATTTAGCAACACCAAAAAGCCGATCCACAAAAAACAACATTTGGACCACAAAATGTATAAAAGCTTAAAAGTTGAATAAAATAATGATATATTAACGTCAACAGCACGTTCACGTTGATCGTAAAAAATTACCGCGATTAAGCATCGGTATAAAAAATTAAACATATGCCCCTGTAACCGATACTCTTACACAAAACTGATCAAACCAAAAAACTTTTTTTAAAAAACCATGCACTACTCTTCGATGAGAACCTGAATAAAACGAAACACTCCAATCTGTTATAACAACCCCATTCTTCTTTTCAACGTGATCGTTTCATCCCAAATCATTTCCTTGAGCCGTTCTTTTGGCAGGTCATCCAGTTCCATTTCAAAGGTAAACGGCTCTTCCGCCACCGGTTCATCCATTGGATCATAATACAGTTCCAAGTACGGATGCTTCAGTGCGTCTTCCACGGTGACACGCTTGCTGGGATTGAAAGCCAGCATCTGCTCTAAAAGATCCAATGCTTTGGCATCCGCAGCGGGAAACAATCGCGCCCAGGCCTGCTTTGTTTTAATCGGAAGAGACTCCAGGTATCCTCGAGCCTTTACACAAAAAAATGGTATAGACTCAATTATTTTTATGGAATGACTCTATTTTCTACCTTAGCTTTCTACCAGGGAAGGGCACCGCAGCTGAGAGCACTAAAAGGCCGAAGCGGGAAACTCAAGTTCCAAAGTTTCGAGTGTTAAAAGGTTTTCACTAGTTTGTTTTTTATTTATTGTTCTGTTTTGTTTCACTGTTTAGTTTTTTATATATTTTACATTTCTAAAAACTACTTTCATTATTTTTAAACTTCTGAGTGCATGAACGACAAAAGTGTCGTTTTCTTGAACACAGAATAGAGTGCCTTCCCTTCGCTTCGGTCAAAACTATGATGATCTGTTATAACAGCAAAAAATAATTCAAATTTCTTCGCGTCAGAATTCGGTATAATACAGTAATATAACAACAGGCTAATAACACAGCGCTCACAATACTCAAACTATTATTACCATATGATATTATCAACATAAATGAATACGTAGAATACCGTGCAATATTCCAAAAGAAGCATTTCGTACTGGACGCTTGCCATTTTGCCAGTCTCATGTTCAATAACCATACCTTTTCATTGTAAATACTATGCAGGTCATCCTGGGAGGGTGATCCAAGAATATTCAATATGTGATTTAATTGATCCAGATCTGAAAACATAATAAAAATTAATGTGCATTCGTAGATTTAATGGATATTTGATAACCTACTACTTATTAAAAATGTATGCACATGCAATACTCTACCCTAGTACATTCTGACACAGACTCTTGTGGAATTTCTGTTAAATGTATCCGAAAGAAAAATCAACAATCGTGATCTAAATGTCAATTCAGTTACACTTGACTGACTTGAGTGATTTTACTGCAGGCTATGCAGCAGATCTTTAAAGGTAGATATTACACCATTGACACCAGTTGTAAATAGCTGTTGCACCCAAGATTCGTCATAATTCAAACAACTCACAATGTTTGCCAGGAAAAATTGGACGATTTGATAGCATCTCTGCCAAGATACACCCCACAGACCAGACATCGATGGACTTCGTATAACCTCGAGAATTCAACATTATTTCCGGCGCTCTATACCAGCGCGTGGCAACATATTCGGTAAGAAATCCTCGATGATCATGATCCGGATCAGCAACTCTCGCCAGACCAAAATCGCAAATCTGAAAGGATAAAAATTCATTAAATTTAAAAATTCATTTACAACACACACAGAGTGACCGAAAGTATGGAGTGCGCTTAATGTACAATGATCGTTCTTTCAAAAGCCATGGCGTATTGCAATGGGTGAAACCGTCAAACAATAAATTTCCGTATTGCAAAAGACCCATAATAATATTATGGTAAAACTGCAAACGCGGTAAATGTACTAGTATACTATTATTTGCAACTTGTTTGAGGAAACTGACAACACTCGTCTCTCTGATATTCACGGATTTCCTCACCTTGAGATCACAATTGGTGTTAAGCAGCAAATTACTCGGTTTCAAATCACGATGAAGGACATTGGCGGAATGGATATATTTTAACCCTCTTAATATTTGATACAAGAAATAGCAGATGTGATCATTGCTCAGGCGCTGCGTCTTCAGCAACTTATACATGTCGGTTTCCATCAGACACTGTACGATGTAAACATCCTTCATCTGCTCAATGGTGCTAGCTCGTAGCACATCCCGAATGTCAATTATATTTTCATGGCGAAAACGGCTCAAAATTTTTATTTCGCGCAGCGTTCGTTGGCAGTACGTCTGATGTTCAAAGGGGGAAATCTTCTTAATGGCCACCTTAGCATGCGTCTCCTTGTCGAACGCGGATACCACCATTCCATATGCCCCCTCTCCTATGTACTGCAAATTAGAATAACGAGGACCCACATCAAACTTCTGTCCGCGTACTTCTTCCACTTTAGATTCACCCGCTGCATCGGAAACAAGCTGGGGTTCCACATCCATCTTATTATCAACTGGGGCCGACTCTGTGTCCATGTCAGAATAATGCCTTCAAACAGAGCTTATATAGAATTTCCGATTCCGGCAGCGTATAGCCCGAGTGAGAAGCCTAGTGTACGAAATTTCCGATAAACCCAATGACAGTCTGAACGAATTTGCAAATGTTGCAGATAAGGCTGCAGAGCTCATACAAGAAGAACGCTGTCGTACACAGTCGAAGTGCAGTTACGTCCACAATATTATTAAACGGATCGGATAGAAAGAACACTCTGCGTTTCGGTTTATCGCATCAAACTTCCGATAATGCAGCCTGATAAATTCTGTTCATGAACGTACGACGCGGTATACGTATGTTATCAAAGCGGTTCAAATTCGACGCTATGATTCCACAAATATGTATATATAGAGTGGCGACGAGAAAGACCACAACTAAAAACAACTAACTGTTGTCCTCTGATTAATCTTTAAAAATGCATGATCCAGATCCACCATTCCAACGCGCTGTTCCAGGTTTTACGTTGAATAACTTATGATGACATTCACAACAAGCTCTAGATGGCTGCAATTTAGTCTGACCAAATGTCGATTATCGCCAGAGAATCTCGACGAAACAGTTTCTCACTTCTTCCAAGAACAAGTTACAATGGGCAACAGTGTGTCACCTACCAAAGCTACGAACAGCCGCAAGTAGAACGTACATAATACACAACGCAACTGCATGCGACATTGAAAAAACATAAGTCTGCGGTTTGTTGAAAAAACTTATCCAAGAATACTGTATAAATACGATATTAAACCAACTTTACACTTCAAAATTCCATACACAAGTGTTTCCCAACAAGTATTATCAACAAAAATTGCAAAAAATGGATCAATGCAGAGTCCAGGAGGTAGAGTGTGTGCGATCACAGTAAAATGGTAAAAATTTAAAATTGCTTAATTACTTACAAATAAACCATAACAGAATTTACTGTACTGTCACTATGGTACTGAACTACTACCGATATCCGTTTTATCCTTGGACCCTGGATAACCCATCGGAGAAGTGGCAGGTGAGGATTTTGTCGTATGTGTGCGTTCTCGGGAATGGTACGCAGAACTGGACAAAAATAGGCTGAGAAATTCAATTCATTTCATTTTAAGCACATCCATATTTAAACGGACGTAAAACACCTACCTGAATTTACCTACATTTGAATAATTGAATTCAGTTTTAAAAAAATTATACCGTGTCACCTTTATTAATCGCATACTTGAGCAAATTAATTAAAATATTTCTTGTGGAGTGCAGAAGCGAAATTGGGGTAGAGAATGAGCGCAGTGCGACGCACACATTATTACGACTAATGGCTACGAAGTTACGAAGTAGTACGTACGAACTATATATAACGTCGTATTATATGCATAAAATACGTAACAAAATGCCAATTAAAAATTAAATTAATTGTAACTGCAAGTGCCGGTACTTACTGTACTTGTTAATTACAGAATTTTTAGATAAGCCTGCTCTGTACCTGAGGTACTGCTTACTTGTTAGTGCTTATGGTTAGTAACTTACAATAATATAGATAGTACTGCCTAGTGTCTACACATGTAAACGTTTTTTAAAAGCGGCACGCTCCAATTTTGTCGCACTCGGCCTTCCAATGCCATATAAGATCGTATAACCAGATACGAAAACACCGATCAGTTTGGATTCTTTGGAACGCGGGATTAGACTTTCCAGCATACCGTAATTGTTTTTAATTGATAGAATGATAGGTGTAGAACGATTGCGATTAAATTTGTGCAAAATTTTATGAAATTTTGTTTGAAAATACCTACTATGCCAGTGTTTCGACATTAAGGTAAGTTTCTTTTGGTGCTGTGGTTAGTATATTCTAGGTGAAACACGTATTCATCGAAAATTTCCGTTCAGCGAGACGGCGAGTAATACAGATAGATCTTTGGTTGAGTTACGCTTTCGCGCTTTTCGGCTTTAGGTACTTAATGCTATAGGTTAATTCAACTTGCTGTACTTTTTTTTTACTTTTCTTTAAAGAAAACTTCGCAGACACGCAGTCAAAGCTGTCAAACCTTGCACATTGAAAGTTATTGAATGAGGGCATCACAGAGACTGAAATTAGCAATAATCGAAGATCACTAAATATAGCCTTACGATTAAGTAAGTCTTACAGTACTTCTAGTTCTACAAATACTGTAGTTTGAATGGCGAATGCGTTGCGGATGCGTTGTTGTTGTGACCGCTGATGGAAAGGAATAGAATGCAGTACGGTACTTATCTAAAGAAGCAAAAGTTCTACGAGTACCTTTAATTCAAGTAAATGTATAAGGATATTCAGTTGGTAGTACTGGGTACATAACTAATCAAGAACAAAAAATTTATAACCGTTACTAACATTTTAAGTTCTAATCGTAACAATAAGTAAATGCTGATTGAGCACCAAGCAAGCTGAAGCCACAGTCTTATGATCTTACTTCGTGCTGCCCGTTTTATGTTTTTTTTACGTATGGTGTACGTAAAGATTTCAATCACTTAAGTATTAATAATGGAATAATTATTGATCTTATCCGATGGTGTTTGAGTCAGTATTACATCGTGCCGGTTAACTTCTCTTTCCTTTAAAGCTAAATCTAAGAAATCGTCTATATAGTCTAGAAAATCATATAAGATTGGAAATCTTCAATCTTGTACAACACGTATTCGTGTAGTTTTGTGGGTTTGTTTAAGCTTATTCGGTAGCTTGCAAGTGCAGCCGATTCTGGTAAACACAAACACGCGTAATTCTCATGGATAACAATAATTTGTTAATAATAATATAATAAGAATACATCTATATTTGTTATACATCTAATAAAAATACAATAATAATGAAATAATAATAATAAAAACTTACACAGCGACAGTAATCGTACATCCTTTCGGTTTCTATCAATAAATTACTTACGTTATTATTCTGTGTATTGTAACTATTGTTTTATATATTGTACATTTGTGCTGTACTTGTATAGAGAAATGACATGTGCAGTAGATATAATTAAGGTGTGACATTGTGAACGGTATGTTTGCGTTAATTCCAGAATGTCTAAAGTAAGTGCTTCTTCTGCGGATACAAGTGGATCGGAAGAAAACGGAAGTCGCGGCACGGAGACTCGCAGTCCAGAATTGACGAGCGGCGGAGCTATGAAGCAAGCGAATACTGCCGAATTTCGAGGATTTTCGTATCGTTCGCGTGGTCATCCGCAACGTAAACGCGCCAAGAAGGATCCTAATGCTCCAGTCAAGCCTCTCTCGGCCTATTTGTTGTTCCTACTGGATAAGCAAGAAGAAATACGCCGGAATTCAAGAGATGTGCTGTCGGTAGCGGAAACCACTAAACGTGTTGGTCAGGCGTGGCGGACATTGTCGAGCGAGGACAGAAAGGTACAACATACAGTACATATGCATTTGTTAGAAGCATGCGTTAAAAGTACGCCTCGGAAGGATATATTTTTCCGATATTTTTTTTTCGGATATATTTTTCCGGGAAAGTAAAGTTTCAGGTTGCGTAAAAGTGTTGGTTTCCTAATTTCTGCGTTCCTATCTCCCACGAAGATTTTGTTAAAGAAGCCACCCTTGGGCCACAGAGTTTGAAAAACTTTGCAAATCCGAAGATTTGCTGGAAAGTGTACACTGTTTGTAATTTATAGAAATATAGTACTGCTGAAGTAGTAAGAAATTGTGTTTGCGCATTCTTCAATGCTGCACTTGAATTTTCGCTTATAGACTGCAAAATCGGGGTTTGTAATTTTGCAGATATACGAGGAACAAGCTGACAAGGCGAAGCTGCAACATGCCGCAGAAATGGAGGAGTACAAAAAGACGGATGATTACCGAAATTTTTTAGCTCTCGCCGCCGACAGTAACTCTGAAACGGATGTTGCTCCACGAAAATCGGACAAGCGCAGCCGAGTGCAGCGTGATCGCGATACTCCGTCGACTGTGAATTCCTCCACCAGCAACCGTCGAGGGAAGAAACATGCCAGCGGTGATTCCGAATCGGTCATAATCAGCCGTAAACGCAAGACCGAAGAGGTGGACACCGGCGTGGAAGATCTCTTGGGCATGCCGCCGGCTAAAGTGCATTCCGTTGCCGCGGGCTCTCTTCAGGAATTTCACATTCCAGTTTGGACAGATGAGTTCATGCAGTGGAATACTAAACGCGAACGTGAACTGAAACATGTCAAGAAAGCCGCAGACGAACTGGACATTGACATTTCTGGGCTGATCTCACAGAGCGAACAGACACAGCGTAATGCAGATAGTGTTAATGCTTTGAAATCGAAAGTCGAAGATACGAAGAAAGCCAAGCGAGAAGCACTGAAGATCATTTTGGAGGGAATGAGCGGGATCGCTTTACCCAGTGGCCTGGAAATGGACAACACTAATGCCGAGGAATACATGACGGAGCTGGAGACTGTGGTTCGTAAATCACCCGCTCGCCACTCTTCGCTGCTGATGAAGGTGATGGAATTGGCGAAGAAGCTGCAGCCGCTGGCCGTGTATGTCTAAACTCTAATGCGATTTATGTCGCTGTGAATAGATTTCTCAACTGTTGATAAGCCAAATTTGCGTAAAGTGATTTGAATATTGGATTGAGGTATAAGTGCAGATCTGTAGAATGTAAATTTTTGCTAGTTTCATGTTGCCTTGACAGGTTTCATACTCGTCGCGATATTTACAGATGGTGGAATTACTTCGGTTAAATCCATTTCTTGACTCATGTTGCTTACATATCTTTATTTTGTTTGCTTCGTTTACTTTACATGTTCATTTTGTATTCTTACATTTTCTGTATACCTGAACTTACTACGGAAAATCAGAAGGAAAATTCGTGCTTCAGTAGTTCCTTCCGCGGCTGAGTTCCGCCAGTGCCAGCACCAGCACAAAATGCATAACTCAAAACTTTAATGAAATGAATCGCCAGAACATTTACCGGACAACAGGCGTGCTTGTCGACTTTCGCCGTATCTGATGAAATTGCACTCATCTGACAGTTGTAAGGTTGCTTGCCAGTGATCACAATAAATAATGATAACTATTACTTACTTTTTTTTATTAAATTTTAAAAAGTACTATTATAGTTACAGATTATGATCAGTAAATTTGCGGCGGCCTCATCACCGGTAAATTCCAGGATAACAATTTTAATTTATTTAATTCTACCAGACTCAGTTGAGTCAGTTCTAACTTCTGACAGTCCATTCCACTCCTTCACTTCCGGTCGACGATTCGGCGGTATTGCGCAATATGACGGCAGATGTTAAAACAGATGTCCTGCCAACTACGCACTTATTCCGACTCCTGCGTGAGTCGTGGGCAGGCAGTGGCCCCGTTGGGTGGCTGTGCACTATTTCCAGCTATGCTGTTAAAAATTTAAAGAGACTACTCGGGTAGCGTTACAACTTTTTTCGATTTCAGATGAAAATATAATAAGAACTAAATTATTTTATAAACGTATTTATTTAAAGCATCTCACATAAGGTATGTCGCTAACGGTAAGTCTGGCAATTTGTTCCTTGTCAGCTGTTATACACAGTGCCAGTGATATTTTAGGTCTTGGACCGCCTCGGTTTGGCTTGAAACTTGAACCGCAAACAGCAAATCATTTCCTGCAAATGCTCACAAGTCCTGAACAGAGCTACGAGTGTTGATATAAGACTATAAGTTGATACAGGAGGGAGAGCTTACCGCGTCCGTCACGGTCCGTGCATACAGAAGTCATTGCTGTTCGTGCTTTAGAAGTAGTTATCCTTACGACCCTACAAAATGTCATTATTGGCGGGAACAAGGAAGAAACAAGTCATATCGCTCAACCCACAGGGAAAAAGTTCTTCATCTGGTATGTGACCGTATGTCTCCTTTCGTTGTAATTACTTAGTTGGTTCTCGAACGGCTGCGGATGAAAGATTTGACGATATTCTATCACAGACTGGCAGCAGTTTGGCTCAAAACTTATGCAGAAATATGGCTGGCAACCTGGCGATGGACTGGGTAGTGAACGGCAGGGCGATACCGACTATCTTCAACCCAAATTCAAAGATGATCAGAGAGGTACGCAAGTTTAGGGGGTCCCAAGTAGCCTTTCTTGTTTATTGAGGTTTGGTTAGAAGCAGGCTCCAGCATCTCACATGAAGCGAGGAAATTCTTAACCATATTCGTACTTGAGCGATATTTGTTTCTTTTTTCTAATTCACATATTCTCTCCAGATATTATTGAGACTAAGTACTGTTCATGCATGAATTATCCTGGAATATAGAAATTAATAACCTGATTCTGATGTTACAGGTTTGGGCTGCAGCATTCAGCATGAAAACAACTGGCTGGCACACAATGACGATTTTAATGCAATTTTGGCCACTCTCAACAAGAAACCTGAAAACTCAGCGATAGGAATGACAGTCGGGGACGCTAAATTACCGGCCACAATGCCTTTAGAAGAAAAATCAAAATCGACGAAAGGCCGCATTCAGTAAACGGATACTTTTGTAGTCACGTGTTATTTGCATTCCGCAAGATTTGATTTTTCAGTTATCACAAGTTTGCAAGGGGAAAGGATTTGAGTTGCCGTTCCAAAGAAGATATCTCTTCCATTTTCGGTGGACGAATTCCTTCAACTGCTCCAACTCTGCAGCAAAAGAACGACGACATAAGCAGCAGCGCAATTGAAGTAATTTGTAACCGCATGGGTTATAGTTTGTAATTACGAATTTTCATAATTTGCTTTATTTGGCAATCATCCATCTTTAGGTTTCGTCACCGGAGGTTTCGTTTGTTACCGGATTGCATACCACAACGAGCTCGGATAACATTCAGGATTATTTCCAGAAGAAATTGAAACAAAAGAAGGAAAAGATGTCATCTCCGCCTGAGCCAGTGCAAAAAGAGCTTAATAACGATATTCAAGCTAGGGTAAGTTCTGAACGAGTGCCGAAATTTTTTATCGCTTACAGAGTACAGTTAGTGGGATTTTTTGCTACAAAATGGTGTCGATTTTCTATGGAACGCAAAATAAGTCCTTGACAACGCCTTTATTTGCTAGGATGTTTTGCACCATCAGAAAGAATATGACTATAATGGTAACGAAAGCATACCTGCTGAACCTCCAGTATCCGTTGAGTCCTGTCGAACGAAGAAGAAGCGAAAGCGTGTTGAAACGGTAGTTGAATTGGTCCCACCGGAAATCGCGTGCGCAGACGACCAGGAGTTGGATGACGTCTCCCATGTTGAAGAATCCCAAAATTCTCCGGAAATGACAACGGTAGTATGTCTTTGTAAACATGGCCTTATTTTTAATTATTTGAATTCTCGATACTCTTTAGGCTGAGAGCGGTATCGATCGGTGTAGCTCAGTTAAGCTTACGGAGACTGAAGTGATTACACAAACAGAGAAGATGATCAAAAAGAAACGAAAAAGAGTGGAGCAAAATTCTGTTGTCACCACCGAGAAGAGCTCTGATTTTGCAGTCGTGGAGAGTAAACTGCCTGAAATGCACTTTAGCAAGTCTGTGGAAGAACAAAATCCGGTAATCAGAAGCGAAAAGATCTCGCATGACGTTGAAGCAACTAATGAAGAAAAGAAAGAAACTACAACAGTCACTAGATCGTTTGTGAAAACATTTTATGGTTTATCGATGGAGAGTGTGCGCAATCATTTTCGACGTTTATCCGATGAACAAAAGGGTAACATTTTTCCCGGCTCGAATATATTTGAAATCGTGGGTTATGGCGATGAATTGCTGCATTAGAGTTTATCACTTCTACTTGCAGACAGTTTTGAGATCAAATAAAATCGCGTGGTCGTTACCGATCTCGACAAACCGCCGAGTAACAACTAACAAGCGTGTAGACTGTACCGGCACATGGTACAGTCTATGGTACAGTCTATTTATTTCAAACCAAAAGAAATAGTCATTAAAAGAACATGACTATCTGGTACTCTGGTCCCAAATAGCATGATATTAGAAAACCTCAACGACAGTATGATACTATCACAGACACCATGCTCCAACATTCACGGATCGGCGGCATTTCATATTTCTAGGGCGGAATGTCTCATTAATTTTATTTCACAGTATTTTTTAAGTACTCAATAAAAACCAGCGGAATTCTATCTAAATTTTCCACGGGTCTTGTTCTCGAATGCGAGATAAACTGTCTCCTCAGACGACTCAACTCCGGAGCGGATACCTTTTGGCCAAATGCAACTGGTTCAACGATGCCCGGTACAATAATTTTGTCTCCCGGTTGTCCATTAAGCTGAGAAGATAAAATGGCAGCCGTTATGCTCTGCGTAACCTTGTCGAGTTCGTGCAGGTAATTAACGGGTGCGAGTGGCTGTGATTGCGTGGACTGGTTTGGAGGGGGAGGTTGCCGGTTCAGAAGAGAGGCAAGGATATCGTTAAAAGGCAAAACGTCCTCCGGAAGAACGGTAAACAATGGATTTTCCCAACGATTCTGACTATCAGGAGGTTCAAAGCGCATAACGAGTGCGTCATACCTGAAATGAACAGTTCGCCGGCATTAGACATCCTCCACAAACTGCTAATCATCTGCCATACAATCGCAGCAAATTAAATACTGTAATAATAAATCTTCACACTCAAGGAAGCCGAAGTGTTAGCCAGATAACACAGAACTGTATTTCCCAAATTCCCGTAACTTACACTTCGGGCGAATACTGCTGGGCTATCGGCATACTAGAATTCCAACTTTTGGCTGTTTCAATGGGAGTATTGCACCAAATCTGCAAATAAAATACTGATCACGCAGACGCTTCAATTTATTCCAGGTACCACTGTAGTTACTGTACCATGCATTGAGGAGTTTTGGACGATTTGGCAATGCACCAAATTTCGTAGCGGTATCCTTTAATATAGTTGAGAGTATCAACAATGACAACGGTTTCTTTAGAAATTGAACGCTGAATATCTGATTTTACAGCAGCTCGAAGATTCTTTTCTGCAGCAGAACCTGTTCAAAACGGACAATGATCATAGCTGCAAGTTCTTAAAAAATAAATAAGCCTTCAGTCACGCTAAAACACTCACTGCTATACAACTCAGTCTTGGACAATCCTCCAAAATGAACACAATCCGATAAAACAATTACGGGAATTTTCGCAGTCTCCTCCAAATACCGCTGTAGCTCCCTCTGCCTGCTACTTTTTCCGGAAGCGGGAAGGCCGCACAAGATCACAAGAGGCATTATAGGGGCAAGTCAAATGAAGCTTATGAAGCTTTCGGTCACTCAGAGTTCAGAAAGCGCACGAAGATTGCTCTGGACTCTCGATTCCAATGTGCACGAAAGCGAACCTGATGTCTGCGATCGCAATATGAAGGGTTCCGAGCTGTAGCGGCTGTCTGTAGATGTCCTAGCGAAAGATCCGTCAACCGTGAAAAGTTCGATAATGCACGAGGGACAGGTGTAGAAATCAACAGAATAACGCTACCACTAGTTACTGTATAATAAGATCATAAGAAATTTATGAAATTTATGAATTATCTCTGTTCTCCTCCGAAAACTTCCGGTGCTTATCCAGTACCCTTAATAATAAGCGACCGCTCGCCCGCGGTGGTCACCACTACAGCACACTTTATGTATAATATTCTGAATATTATATTCACTTTCAGAATAAATCAATACATGTACCTGTATATTGTAAAGATATTTCTGATTATTTCACTGTACTCTGTAGTTTTCAGTTTTAATTGTAAGTTCTTAGTTCTGAAACGACAAACGTGTCTGGGCTTTCAGTTACTTCGACATAATGTACAGAGATATATAGATATAATACGACATGTATAGTTCTGCATAAAATGTTTCTAACGTGAGATACCGCTTGTTGGACGTATTGTCGGTATTGATGTTTGATAGCTTCGCCTTCTTCCAGTAAGATTTCATTGGTTTATATAGATATTTTATAACCTATTCACGGTCCAGATTGCTTTTAGAGTTTGCTTCTCATCGTGCGAACTGTTCCGCGAGTCGCCATAAATTCCGCAATGCGTACAGTGCCATTTCTGAGAAGTAGCAGATTCTTTTCGACGACAATTTATCCTTCGAAGGCGCCACGAATCGCAGTGGTAGGCAGTGGACCAGCAGGATTTTATAGCGCACAGTATGTTTTAAAGGTTGGTACCAAATGCGCGACAGCAGTATCTATGCAGTATGCGCCGTAGCGTCCCGAGAGCCGAAAAAATGAGGAGATAAAATCATAAAGACTGCAAATTTAGCAAGTGATAACAGTAGGAAAAGAGTCGAACAACTGACAGCTATAAATTTATTTTAAAATTTGATGAATTCAAAATTTTTGTACTTTGCTGTCTTTGCAGCACATTAATGGATCTTGTGTGGATATGTTTGAAAAATATCCAGTCCCATTTGGACTGGTACGCTTTGGTGTCGCTCCTGATCATCGGGAAGTGAAAGTAAGTTGTGCAAGCCTTTCAACAGGAACGTTCTTCTAACCTTTTAAGTTGTCGTTATTGCACGAGCAGATAAAAATTTTCGCGAAATTCTAAGCTGGTTTTTTGTCTTGTGTGGAATTTATATTTTTATTGATAAAAACACAATAAGGCCCACAAGGGCTTTACAGTGTTTTTATGTTTGATTAATAGTCAATCATGAATTTTACTGATTTATTTGCATTTTTACAAGAGTGGATGCTACGTTGTTTACGTGTTCATGTACGGTAATTTTGTTTTCATGTTATGGAAATTTGTAGAATGTGATACACTCGTTTTCCGCGACAGCCAAATGTCCAGAATTTCGTTTTTTCGGCGGTGTAACCATTGGGTCAACGCTAACGGTGGCGGAACTCCTCCAGCAATACCATGCTGTTATTTTAGCCAGTGGTGCTTCCCGCGATCGTTTATTGGATATTCCCGGTGAGGATGGATTTGGTGTTTACTCGGCTCGGAATATTGTTGGCTGGTATAATGGCCTTCCAGACGATGCATCTTTTCAGCCCGATTTCTCCCATTCCTCAGCGGTCATCGTTGGTCAAGGAAACGTAGCGGTTGACGTTGCAAGAATATTACTCACATCGCCGGATGCGCTGAGCAAAACTGACATTACGGAGTATGCACTGGAAGCGCTGCGTAGAAGTCGAGTCCGGAATATTTTTTTGGTAAAGCAGTAATAAATAAATAGTTACGTAGGTAAGGTAAATTTGAATAGTTTTCGAAATAGATAAGTTTTTTGCGAGATTTGCGAGCTCGAAGCAAGTGATGTGTGCCCCTAAGTTTTTAAAAATCTCGACTGAAGTACAGCAGAGATATAAAGTTTTACCTCGAATACTTCTGCGGATGGAGTGTTTGCTTTAAAAATCGCGATATAAAGTTTGTTTGAATCAATTGAATGTACTCTGGCCTCTGCTACTCTGCACTGCACGGTAAATCGACGCTATTTTGAGACATGCATTCCGGTAAGTATGGAAAAAGCTAATACAAAAAATAAAAAAAACAATAAAAATGCCATAGAAGTATGCAGTAATGTTTTATATAAGAAATTGTCCTAAAATTAAAATAAAGTAGTCTATTAGAACTGTGAAGAAATCGAGTTGAGTTGGAATTTACGTGAGTAATTGTCACCTTTTTTTCCAGGTTGGACGTAGGGGACCAGCACAGGTTGCGTTTACGATTAAGGAATTTCGTGAATTGACTAAACTACCGGATGTTAATATAATTCTGAATGAAGTTGACGTCGCTTTGATAAGAAATCATTTAAAAGAGTTTCCCAGACAGCGGAAGAGGTTAATGGAGTTGATGGTGAGCTGTGCCGGAAATGTTCCTTCAGACACTGGCAAAATTGCTATCTGAAATTTCTTGCTAGTCCGAGAAAGATTGTTCGGAGTGATGACAGAATCGAAGCTGTGAATTTTTCTGTCAATCGACTAAGGGTGGGTAATTTTTGAACTTTCTGACTTCTGAGATCGGTTCTTAGAATTGTCAGCTGTTTTTGTCAGTTTTACAAAAGAGCCAGGAAAGGCGGTAACTCAATGTTTTTGATAGTCGGCTGCCAGGTTTCAGTTGCGGGTTAAGTTGTTTTCTGTTTTGCTTTGTCATTAGGATCCCATGGATATTTCTTCCGGTGTGGTTTCCACAGATGAAGTTGACATCATAAAATGTGGCCTTGTAATTCGGAGTATCGGATACGAAGCAGTTCCGCTGTGCAGCAGTATTCCCTTCGACTCTGCAAAGTGCATCGTTCCTAACGATATGGGCAGAGTCGATCAGATGCCGGGGCTGTACTGTAGTGGATGGATTAAACGTGGCCCTGTTGGTGTTATCTTAACGACCATGAACGATGCATACGAGACTGTTGATACCTTGATGGAGGATATACAGTCTGGTCGCTTGAATTTGAGCGATAAGATCCGCGATCCCACTCAGATTTTGGAACTACTTCGTTCACGGCAGTGTGATCCAGTATCGTTTGAAGAATGGGAGAAAATTGATAGAGAGGAGGAAAGAATCGGTAAACTTAGCGGGAAACCAAGGGAGAAAATTGTGTCAGTACGAGCCATGCTGGGCGTTGCAAAGGATATCAGGTTTGTGGAGAATGATGCCGCAAAAGGTAACAACAGCCATTGTGGAGTGCGATGCTGTCTTGAATATTACTGTATTTGTAGATACCGTTGCTCTTTGAAGAGTGATACTTATTAAATCATCAACTTCAAAGCTAAAGCGGTTTTTTGATGATTCCATCGATGGACACTGCAAAAATGCTGGACCCCGGGTTTTAATTTTGTTGTTGGATTTTGGCTGTAGTTTGTTTATCCATGCATCTCTTATGTGTGATGTATCGGCTGGCCGTGAGCCTGACATCCGTTTTTGGTATCTTTCGCTGTAGCGGAATGAAGAAATACTCTGTACATGGTTCCGCGGAATAAAAGAAAATGCGATCGCAGTACTTACTTATATATTTCTGTGACCCATCTTTCGTAATGTATCATTTATGAGAGCACTGGATTGGGGATAACTGTATGCACATTATTCAAAAAGATCAATGTTTTTAAATTAATGTGTGTTCCACCCAGCGTACAATATCTCACGCCTACCATAGATCTTTTATCGAATACATTTGATATAATTAGTCAATCAAAAATGTTTCATTCGCATAACGTAGCCGTATATTTTGTTGTTTTATAATTAGATACATGCAACATAGTAACACTTACTCTAGTGCAGTTGTATTGTGAACTCATAATTCAAGTTGAGTAATTTGTGAAGGTCTTTGAACAATAACATAGTAAAGTTTTGCACAGTATAGTACCGTACTTATCTGGCACGTTAAAGTATTCCACACGAACAAACTGCCGTTGATTATTTTTGTACTTTTTTGGTAATTTGTCTAATAGCATCTTTTGCATGGTCAACGTAATGTGCAATTGTACACATGTTCAAGAGTCAAGACTATACAATGTTATGATTACGAGCAATAAGCATTAAGTATTGGTAACAATGGTAAGTGACTCTGGATATGCATATGCACATATGCACGTAATATCAAATCTGGCTCTAAAATCTGTAATATCAAAGCTGGCTCTAAAATCTTAATAATACAATTATTATAACTATGAAACTGTTTTTGATGCAGCGTTGCAGTTTAGAAATACAACGGGGCAATGCTGCCTGTGTTCTTGGTACAGTTGAGTGCAGTCGCAATCTTGATGAACTGTTTTTGGTTTTCTAATTGTTAGATATATACTGTATAAGTTTTTAGCATTTCAAAATTTAGTGACCTCATATACTGTAATTATGATGTTACTATGACTCTATGAGGGATTCCGTTTTTAATTTAACAGTAACTCAGCCATACGATAAAGTCGGCACTTTAGAATTTAAATCATCAGCGCATTTTGCGCTTACGAAGTTTTCACATGTGTGGTTGTTAATTTAAAGGTCACGCTATTGGCTAACAATAAGAAAGATTTCACTGTAATTGTAGTACAAGTAAGTAAATTTTTTGTGCTAACTTTATTGTAAATAAATGCTGAAGGAACGGGTTTCCTTGGAATGAGTCGCAGGTCCTGTCTAACATTTGAAGTTTTGCAGTATCAGGTTTCATGGTTACAATAAGTTGATTGGTAAAGAATGGATACTATCGAGCCATATTATCATTTTTTAGCATTAATTGTCAAATTGTTCGAAAGATATGAGCCGATGCTGTGTACTTACGAGTATGGGCTACAAAAATTTGCTGCGCTTATACTACCTGTAGTACTACCCTAATCATTTTTGCAGTTGAACTTGCAAGCTGCAACCATAAGTATAATAATACGGTGTGTATTCATTTTTTTAATAAAATTATTAATTATACAGCAATGACAAGTGTGCATTAGTGCATTATCATAGCAAAAAAGTCTAAAGAGGCTACAGTTTACAACTACTAAGGAAGTCTTTTTATTGTCAAAATATTATATGTGACTGCAAGAGAAGTGCTTAATATGTACCTTTCTGATTTTAATTTATCGACTTATGATTGAGCAGATTCACCGATGCATATCCGAAAAACTTCAAAATCGACAGCTATATAAGTACGTATTTTTAATAAGTAGATACAGCGCTTTTCACTGGTCTTATCGGCACGTCCCACAGTTAACGATTATTTTGCAGTTCGATTGTTGATTTCATACTTCAGACTCCGATTCGCTGCTGAGAGATCTGACTATAGTGCGTGACAGCCCAGGTCTAAAACACCATTTAAAAGTTCACGCCCAAACTTTTTCAAGCGTCTCACCAGACTTTAGATCGATATGTTTGACAGTTGTCTTTCCGGCGTCACTCAGGGACTTCCCTGTTGAAAAATCCGAAAACGTTGTTATTTTGTCTACAGAGATTCAGCCTAAAACCTTATGTACTGCTCTTTGTTCGTGTTTTTACTGAAATCGATTAAGTTTGTTTTATGCGACGTCGGCTCTTGCGCTCTCAACGATGAGAGCGCAGTGTTTCATGCTGAAGCGAGCATTTGCCACATCGAACCTCCATCGTTCTGATCGTGCCATAATCCTGGTTTATTGCACATTTGGCCTGCGAGCTTCTTGATTCTCTTTCCGCCTTGCTAGATTGCATTTTCTCTTTCCTGCAGCCTATCGCAGATTTTGAAACCATATTGCAGAGCGTTTATGCAGCCTTTTAGCAATTTATTGCCTCCTGCTCATGCAAGGTACATCAAGGATAAATTTATTTAAGTATTTTAATTTACTAATTTAAATTACTAGCTAAGTATTTACTAAGTACTTTAGTAAGTATTTACTAATTTAAATTATTTTGTTTTATCTGTTTTGCTTTGGATTTGGATAGTCTTGGTTGTTCATTTTAAAATGGAGTACAGCGTTCATCAATCATTACTTATAACTTACTTACATGAATAACTAGCATGCAATGAGATTATAATTTATTACGCTAAGCTGGTAACATATACAGATTTATTTTATTTTGCTTCTAAAATTGGCATTTTGTCATTTGGCATATTGGCATTCTGTCAGGTTGTTCTATTTTAAGCTAGAATATGACAGATATAATATTTTTAAAATGTTACAGATAACTTAGTCACTCAAGGATTACTAATTTACTACTAGTACTACTACTGTGTGTGCTTGCTCAGCGCGCGTGATTGTTTACCATTTAAAAAAAATTATTGAAGAAATTTTATAAAGCGGAATTATCAATATTTATTAAACTTATAAAGCACGTTTTAAGGACGTTGATCAAAATATCTTAAAATTAATGATGTTACTACTGTTATTATTGGCGTCAGGATTCAAAAGCTTTACGTTTTAGAATTGTTACTACTTACAATTAGGCTGAATTAGCTGCTGTATCGCATTATGCAATATGCAGCACTTTTTTTGGGTTTACGTAGATTCGTTGCCTGCTTTAAACGCATTAAATATGAAGTCTTCATATTTTCAAGGTCGTCCATCTACAGATTGCATACTTGTTCTTGGACGCATGAATTCAGACGCCTTGCTCATGCAGTCCTAACAATACTGCATTCTCTGTATTGGTTTTATGCTATTGTAATAAAAGCGGTGGCATTAATTGTGAATCTCATGTATTTCCAACGAGAGTATTTTTACTGCTTGATAATTACTGATGATTAGATATTATGAGTAGACTTTTCATACTTTTAAGCATAAGAAATAGATAAATAATAATAGTAAATTATATAGTTGTACGTGGGGAAAACTTCCAGTTTTTTAACTTTATTTGCAATAAGTACAAAGCGAGCTTCGCTCAGCAGATACAATCAGAATACTTCAGATTTGTTCCACAATTAATGTTTGCGCAAATACTGTTCGTACGAGTAATATCTAACTTGTAAGTGCGTATGGGATTTCATATTTTATAGGTTACCAGCTGACGCATGCGATGTGAATAAAAGAAAAGATTAGTTCGGACTCTCGATATGGCTGCGCATTTTCTGAAACGTCAAGTTACCCATTTGGGATATTCCGGAAGTGCTATAATTTACTGGCATGAAGCACAAGGATGTCCTCCATCGGTTAAAGGTATGGATTCGTGTTCGCATTACGACTTATAAATTTATTAATTAATATCTCAATTACAAAGGTGTTGTTTCTGTTATACTATAACCTGCAAAATTATTCATTTAAAATTTCGTTAACGCTTATGAGCTCGCTCACGACCGAAAGTTGCCGCCTGAGGATGCCGGGGCAAGTGATCAGCCTGAGCGATGTCCAGACGACACGCTGAAGGGTGCCGTCGGTCACCCAGGTTATGATACAAGCCGCGCCGGACACCTTTATTGAAATCGAATTGGTACAAGCAGTATGAGAAAGAAAACACGAGATAAAACACCGAACAACGTTGAGATACAATAAATGCGCATAAACGGGCGGGCGGGAGGTTGCGAATTTTCTGGCCGTGAAACTGCGTGTACGTGGCAAAGTGGCCCTGGAAGAATTCTGAAGGATGCAACCATGGTTGCCAAGACACGTGAGCTCGCTCTGCGTTAACGTCATTTAACGCTTGGGCGTTAAATGGCTTTTAATTGCTTATGAGCTCGCTCACGACCGAAAGTTGCCGCCTGAGGATGCCGGGGCAAGTGATCAGCCTGAGCGATGTCCAGACGACACGCTGAAGGGTGCCGTCGTCACCAGGTTATGATACAAGCCGCGCCGGACACCCCAAACCGACAGGCAACCCCAACCGCGCGGAGGCACACAGGAGGACTGCAAAGAAAAAATTGGGTTAATAATTAAATTTAGCAAAAAAAAAAATTTGAGAAATAATTGCAAACTCGATAAAGAAAGCGCAACGAACAAGAATCTAGACAGAATTCATTTGATGAAAACCACGAATGTGTGTTGTATCGTAACACTGCTCGCAGACGTGTATCCGGTGGTGCGGGCAGGGCGTTGCACAACGGCCATTATTATAGTCTCGACAGATAACAGGGCGAGGACTGCGCGAACTTGCTGCGGAGTTGCGAGGCTTTGTGTAGAAGAAGTGCTCAGGCTGGGAATGGTAGGGCTGCCGGAACCAGTAGGGCTCACCCCGGCGCGCTGTGGGCAAAGGTTGGCGTAGTGAAAAGGATCCTTGCATATAAAGCAACCGAAGAATTCCGGAAGTTGCAGGAGTTGTGGATGCATGAACAGCGGTGGCTAACAACTGGCTAAGTTATCGCTTAAAGGTACAGAGCGCACCACATCAGCCATAATTGCAGAATCTTCAGAAAACCAGGCCAACTCAGCTACATCTGGGAAGGTCATTTTCTCCCGGAAACGGCGATCGTATTCAAGCCAGATAAACAATGGGCGCGATACGGACAAACCACGGATTATCTCAATATATGCGAAAAAACATCCGGCTAAATCAGAATGATAAAACGTTCTGAAACGAGCGAAGAGCAGAAACGCCTCCAACCACGACAGGAAACTTTCAATTTTTCGACGAGCGGGTGGAGCAACAGAGGAACCAACTTTCCTCAGCGTCAACACAAATACCGTCCGTTCATTAGATGTGTCAAAATCGCGATTGTTTGGCTGCAGTTTGTTAAGATGAACGAATGCTCGCCGATCTGAGAGCGTCTTCAGGATCGAATTCTCCATTGCAGGTAGAGCCATGTATGCTGGTGGACGGGCGGGTGAGTTCACGGGTATTAGTGCCCACAGATCAACTAAAGGAGGAAAAAACTGTTGAACATGGGGCATGGGGCCACCACCCGTTGCTTGTCCATTAATGCGGTCATCTGGCTTTGTAGATTCGAGATGGATTCGGTCAGTGAATCAAGCTGGGTTGGGCGTTTCCCTCTATTGATTTACGTGCTGGAGATGCCATTTCTACTGGTTCCGACACTGAACTTCTAAGACGTTGCGCCTTTTACGCGGCATGATAAATAAGGTCCTTTAAGGTTTGCGATTTAAAATTTGCGAATTTTTCTGGCAAACTGCGTGTACGTGGCAAAGTGCCCTGGCATTCTGAAGGATGCAACCATGGTTGCTAAGACACGTGAGCTCGCTCTGCGTTAACGTCATTTAACGCTTGGGCGTTAAATGGCTATAATTTTTTCTGTACACCACCACATTTCTCTTGCATATGAATGTAATACAACTGTTCATTGTGTTTTAAATTACTTTTAGAAATAGGATGCCAGAAAATGCCGAAAGCGTGTGCTAAGTTTTCCTGAAATGTTTTCAGTGCCAACAGTTCTTACTATCTGTTTTCTTGAATTGTTGCGTATAATTGTTAGAAAAGCAGTCACGATAACCCGGCTTGCAGCTGCATGATATAATACTGGTGTTAGAAACGGGATTCAAAGTTTTGAACAGATACCATAGACTGTACGAGAGGTTAGATCGTTAAATATGGGCAGTCTGTAAAACTGCGAGTGTATCTTTTCAGAGTTACCTTTGCGTTCTGTCAAAACACTGCTCGACTACGGAAATAAATCTATCGCCTTTGGGCATTTTTTGTTAATGCAAAAAGTTGTGCAGATTCTAATCGCGTGATATATCGCATATCATTGATAAAATGGTAGATTTACGTCTTTAATTTGTGGCTCTGAATTTTTAATGAATTTGTACTTTTTATGAATAAATTTTTTTTTTGAAAAATTGTCTTTCTGTGCAACAAATTTTACCGTAGCTCGGCGATATATTAGTAATGTTTTTTTGGTAGCTTCGACCAGAATGCTTCCATGAGAGAAGGCTCTGCATAACTGGATACAATCAAGTAACGGCATTTAACTTTACATTTTTTGTAGGACTTCAGATCTAAAGTCATCACCGACTTATCTAATTATTTCACTAATTTTGCATTACTTTATGAATTTATAGCGTGGTTTCTTTGCTTTTAGCCTTGCCACTTCATGACATTGAATCCTTGGAGCCCGGAAATAGGATTTCAGAAAAAACGTTATGCAATGCGCGATACAAAGACCAAATATATAAATGTGTGGTGCTCTGGATCGAAGAAGGTGTGAGCGGCCGGATTGGTCGTTTGTCTAAATTGAAGTGTCATACCTTAACGCTTACTGAAAACGGCCAGTATTTTACGAGTAAACTGTTGTAGTACTGGGTACTGCATATTGTAGTTAAGAAAATGTTTATATGTTGACGCTATATTTGTAAACGAACACGACCAAGGGTTTCCAGCAGAAAGTCTGCGGTTTTTATCGGTACATATTATGCGTAGATAGTCCTTTCGTGTAATTTTCGCTGATTTGCAAATTTATCGATTTATTGGAAGTATTTTGTCGGAACAGAGCTTTTTTCGCTGATATGAGCAAATTTGGAAGCTGAATTGTTTAATGCACGCTGCTGATAAAATGCTTGATTTTACTTCTCAGATAAAAGCCCGGACGAATTGACCGTGGCGCGCTTGCTACCGTCATCGAATGAGCGGATTTTTGAGGAGAAGGGAATGCGATGGGCTCGAGAATTGCAGTATAATGGATTAGCAAAAGGAGTAGGTTGATATATTGAGTCTATTTGACCTTTAAAAATAGGTCAATAATTTTTAAAAATGTTTGTTCACATTCTGTGTTTTGCACCAGAATGTGAAATAAATGGTTTGGCCTGAAACAGGTAGTAATAATTAAGTAAAATACTGTTTAGCGATCGTGTGAAATAACGCATTTGCCAATTAAGTCAGTCTACACTCTACATTTTTTATATTTTCTTTTCTGTAAATTCTGTTAATCGAGCCGAGTTTTCTGCATGTGGCTGCTGATGGACAAATGAGACATGTTAGCGGACGCTGATCACCACTGAATTGTTTGTCTGAAACATGAGACTGGCTAGTAAATTTGTTTGATTTCTTCTCTGGTGTGGTTGAGAATTAATCACCATCCCTACTGGGCCAGCATGTAACAGATTTATTGATCCGTTGATTTGAATATTAGGTATTAGGCTTCACGTAGTCAGCTTTACGCAAGCTTTAAATAGCAGCTATTTTCATACTGGTAGACGACTTTTTAAAACTACTTTGTCAACATGTTACTGTGCCGTTACCGTTTTGATTTGAATGATTCTTTCGTAGCGATCGGAATTGATTGGGGTGAAAGCGGAGCTGGTGGAAGGACCGGATGCGCGGGAGCAGGTTAGAATTGAGCTTGTTGACTTGTACTTGCGTATGCAGAGATAGATTGAGTTTTTTTCACACAGTCGATCTCTCAAAATCAAGCAGAAAGAAACATGAGAAATGGGGATGAAATCGAGTGCGAAGACGATCCAGTAAGATACTGTATGATAAAGAATACACGAAAAAATTTTCTTGTAACTTTAGTCGATTTTGTAATCATCGAATTTGTTTTTGTTTGTGTCAGCAGAGGAATATAACGAGGTATTTACTACGCCTTCAACTGTGGTCTTTCTGGCTGTTTTAAAAATGAAAAGTGAAATCGAAGTAGTGCACAAAAATTTGATAGAGGGCTTGTATTTGTAGAAAAGGTACAGTGGCGAGCTGGAATTGAATTTTAATGGAATCGACCACGATGAACCGGTTGATCATGATGCCAACAGCCCGGCATATGAATCCTCCGCCGCTTCTGCTTCCAGCAGCACATACACGCCGCATGCACGAGGTCACATTCCGAATTCCATCAATGATATGGGGATAAAAATGCAGAAGCAGGGGCGAAAGCAGAAGATTCCCACGAAAGCCTGTTCTATGGTGCAAATGATGCCCTCTGTTCCCCGTATGAACATTCCTTCTTCCATTCGAAGCCAGAGCCCGATGATGGTAACCTTTTCTTTGCTTAGCACTTAGCAGTGTTTTTTTTTATTTTGGGTTATGCGTGTGGATGCTTCGAAATTTTTCTCCACTGACTTGCACTGTTGCGGAACCACTATTTTGCACTGTTGTAGGCTTATACTGACTATTTTACTTTAATCCTTTAGCTTTCCTTAATACCTGAGTAATTTTTAATGAGTGTTAATATGGTGTTGAACAGGATGATCTCGATGATGACATGGACGACTTTGATGATATGCCGTCGCTGACGGCAGCTGATACAACTTCTCTGGCTCTCTCAAGCGACGGTCTCGTGGTAAATACGGTGAATATGCTGCAAAACGTTTTTTTGTAGATTATGAAAGTTTCAGAAACGAATGTTACTGGAGACTACTTGGACGAAAGCACTACGATGCGCTATGCGTGAACTTTTCACGGAAGATGAGCTGGCCACTTCATTGCCACACCAGTCAAAAAGCGGCATGAATGTTCTTGATCCGCATCGTTTAGCTGTTGCGAAAGGTGATTCCACCTCAGTTTATATAAATCCTGTTTTAAAATCCTGACAACCGGTTATTGGAGACTTGTAATAATGGATTAAAATCTTGAGTACTAATTCGATGCCTTTTAAAATATTGCTTCTTATATTAGCACTGTCCGCTTCTGTTTTTTTGTGCTGAAAGAGTTAATAATGTCGTCACTTGAATAGTAGCAGTATGGTGCTGTTCTGGGTATAAATGTTGTAGCTTTGTTCGGAAAAGTTGTAGATGGACTTGCTACTGTTTTAGATTTGTTAGCCAAATATTGCTCTTCCAAAGACGTTCCACAGCCTTCGCGACGGCACGTTTCTCAAGCGCTTCACAAGTGCCTGATTAGCAGCAGGACAAGTAAATTCCGGATGAAGAAGTTCTCCCATGGACCTAAATTCAACTTTAACCATTCCGGTATGCCGCAGAAAGTTGCCAAGTTCCGCGATATGGATTTGCCGCGGCAGCTAAATTAATGGATCTGATTGTGAAACTGCATGCCGGTTTCACGATTTGAATGTATGCCGGTTTCACTGCCGGTGGTTGCAAATACATATTTAATTTTTTCTCATAAGAGGGAATCTCTTTTTTGTTTGTGTGCACTTTTTTAAGATCTTAAGTCTGAAGTGTGATCTGTTTTCGTCACTTCGATTCCTCGACGGTGTTGATCTAGAATTTTAAATTCCATAGTCGGTTAGCCTATGCATAGTACTAAAGTTCCTGAGCTGGTGCCAGGTGGCATTGATTATTGTATTTAGTTTTTCGTCCCGCCGTGCTGTGCCTGGTGGACTTGGTACGCGTCAGTATCCCGTTCTACCAGGAATTTTCAAAGAATAAATCCACTTGCGAACAAGAATTCTCCAAATTAAAAAAAAAATTATTTCAAAATAAATATGACAGTATTGCCGTATTGGTCGTTAAAGATGGAAGATTGGGGGTACAAATAGGTCTTAATACAGTGTGAGGAGCGAAGCGGCTCACGTAAAGCGACAAAATCTCACAAATGATTTCAAATCTACGACGTAGCCGGGGTTCGATTCCCCCGTCGGCGCCTTTTTCAGACGTATCTCGGTTTCCAGTGGATAGCGCCCTGGTTTTAACAGTAAGAACTTAATACAAAATCGCATGGTTGGCCGAAATGCTTTGAGCACAAAGAGATCTTCCGCCGCTAACTTCATTTGCCTACAAATCCACCAATTCCACTCACAGTATTTTGAAAGCAGTTTACAGTTTACACCCACTTACAACTTCAGTTACAAGTTAGTTATTTTCAACAACAGTTGATAATTGGGCAAGATACTCAAGACGACAAAGCACTTAGCATACAGATACAAGTAATCGTGCTTTTATTAAAGCAAACTTTTGTATGATATCAATGTTCATTTCTGTGCTAACACTAACAGTACTGAAAATGTGAAATACAAAGTACATAAAAGTTCAGTAATACTGATTCAGCAATTAAAAAATTTTGTCTTTAAATTTTACCCTTGACCAGTGAGCGAATTATCACGCCCATTGCGTAAAGTTAAACATCCGCCTCGGCCGGCCTGACGAGGCACCCCAACTTTACAAAGCACTAACAACTCGCAATAGATTGATTTCATCCTGCCTCCGGAGTATTGATTGGGCGACTTGAACCAATCAAATCATTCGCGGACTTTGCAATTGGTTGAAAACAGCCAGTTAAATTTGAGACGTTGAGCGGAAGTTCTGTTCAAATTCAGCTTCGGTGTCGTACCGTCCACCCGTGGGCCCGTATAAATAATGGAGCTTAAAAGAGGAATAACTAACGCCTCATCGTCTAAGAAACCAAAATACTCCAGAAATAGAGCAACTTCTAATTAATGAACGGTTTGGGTGCTGCCAACTCGTCCAAGCCGACTGGCTGATAAAACGCTGTAAAACCTCTTCGGCGCATGTAAATTCGCGGTACATCTCACCCATCTACGTCACAGGGGCGGGCACTACGCCACCGTGAAATCAATCTATTGACTGTGATTTGTGACGGTAGTGGGCTAGTTGCATTTTCAATTAGAAAAAAATTCGAATCTCGGATGAGCGAATCTGACCGTACAATTTTTGCACTCCCTCTTCTGTCTTCACATCTCCGTTTTATTTCGCGTCGCTCTTCTAATAATTTCAAAGTTAATCAAAATGCTAGCACGGCCGCCACCCACTACGATTAGGACTGTAATTTGCTTTTTTGTTTGATGTGGAGTTTGAACTGCGTTTCAGCATTCTGGTTCTCACAAATCCGACTTATGAGTATTGAACGCGTCACCGTGTTAATGAACGTTTTTCTGATTCGTTTATCTTACAAAACTTACTGGCTATCTGGCAGTTTGCGCATCAGCAGTTAAGTTCTTGGCTGCAACATGAGGTAAGGGCAAAGAGGGTAAGACTTACGGGCTTACTGCAGTGCTGCCAGCGAGTTCGAAGTGCTTTGTTCCGCATGGTCTGACTGACTCTGACAGGATGTATTCCAGTGTGACCACGGTAAACAGCTCTGGTAATGGTTCCCCCGCGGATACCACCTTCCCCCTGTCCGGCCTGCTTAATAAAATACTGCGATGATCGTAAGGCGGGAACTCGTGCCGGTGTTGAGTTGATCGAGTGTGTCCATCTCATTACCACTCGTCACACTCCGCAGGCGAAGGTGGACTGGCGCTGGACGCAGGACGATCTGGATAACAGCACGTTTTCTGCGCGGCTGTATTTCGTGGGAGCCTGCGCCGGCTGTTTGGAGGATTATGTGAAACTGAAGGAATTTATGAACAAATTGTCGGATCGCATGCTGGAGTTCTTCCATACGTTGCCCTCCATTTACGGGCATTTCGCTGCCGCGGTCAACGGACAGCCGCCCGAACCCACACACGGGCCACACCGCACAGCGCTGTGCCATCACGTAATGGATTTGCGAATCACGTCCCCGAAACTCACAACGATCCATCGGTAACCGTACATGTGATTCTGCGAATGTTTCCGATTTGCTGTAACTGAAGTAATTCTACTTGTCTGCCTGTTTTATTTTATCAAGTAATGATTAGGCAATCATTATAGTTTTTTGATTATTGGTAAACAAGGCACAGTCTAACGGTGTGTGCACTTATCTTTGATTGATAAAGTAAAAATTAAAGCAGGCGAATGCTGCACCGTTTGCGCCAACCATTGTCCAGCCGCATTCCACCGGTACTGTGCCTGCGCATATTCCATCCAGCAGTAGCAGCCGGACCATGGAGCCGATTGCGCCGAGCAAGAGCAACATAAAAAATTCTAACAGCATTTCGGGAATGCACAGCAGGAACACTGTTTTACGTCCGGTAAGAAGTGAAGTACTGTCCACTACTGCGCTACAAGTTCAGTGTTGAATAATGGAATATACCTTGACTTGCCGGTTTTGTAGCAGTCAACTGGAACTGTGGCAACGATGTCTTCTCATGATTTTGGTCGGATTTGCAGTGAGCGTGCTTCTGAGTTGCCAATCAAAACGGAGAATATTGAGGATTATGGATCCACTTCCCCGACCACATCGCATAAGCGCAAAACGACCACGCAAAACGGCACTAGTATTATGAGTGCGAAACGGTGCGATTTTGAAATTCTGCTTTTGTAGAGCTGCTAGGCTAGATCATGATTCTTTTTAGTGTTTGCCAGAAAGCGACAGATCCAAATAGGGGTACGAAGCGGCCTACGACCAGATCTCAATCGGTTGCTCCGGCGAGCGCACCAGAGCCGGCAAAACAAAAGGTACCGCCGATTGATATAGGTCGCGTGTTATTTGTAACTCGAAATGCTCCATAAAAATTTAAATTCTGACGCTATAGTTAGAGCTGCATACGATCTGAAGCGGTACTGGTGATCGATATGCACAAAAGTTTCAATGCTCTTTAAAGGTATGATACGAGTACATGTAGAATGATTACCGTTTCGTTAAATGGATTTACGGTTAATACTTGGTGAGATTTCGATTTTTTTTCGAAGGCGGTAGAATAGTCACATTAATAAATTGCTTGTCCATGACATTTGTCTTTTCTCATTTGAATTTTTGCTCATGGTTTCATTGTTATTGTCATGTGTTGTACGTGAGGCAATATTAATTATAAATGTAAAATGGCATTGTATGATGTATTCTGCAGCAGGTGGCTCCTCGGCGATCAAAACCCACAGCCACTCGTACTTCCGGTTCGGGTAATTCTGCTCATGAGGAAACCTGGCGACGCAAGGACGTAGAGGTACAGGTGGTGCCTATCACAACTCAGAAAAATTTTTGTTATCGTACGCATCGGACACAATCGCTACTTGTGGTCCCCTCGACCCATTTTCGCCTGTTTATGGCTTAATAACTTGCCGCAGTAATACAGTTATGTAGCATGTGCTAAGGAATAGACTTTTTGTTTGTACATAAAATGTTTGTTTTTAGACTCTCATAGTCTGTGAACCGACAGCAGACGCGGTGGTGCGAAAAGGACTGGAAGAAATGTTTTTCAAGGAAGAACTTCAGTCAGCATCCCAGAAACTGCGCGCCTGTTCGACAGCACCCAACAGCAGCAGCTGTAACGGAATTCTCGATGAAATCAAGTTGCATCATTTAATAGGTTCGGGTGGTCTTGTTGTTAAGTGCGCAAAAATTTAGTGTTGAATAAGATCGAATTCTTTCAGGATTAATAATGAAAGCATTCAACGGAGATTTTTTTCCAAAGCAGAACAGTACCGAAATACGCTCAGCAATCATGTCTCAGTTGTCAACCTTTCCACCTGAAATCTGATGTTAAAGATCCCACATGCATCCGTATATCCTCTGTTCGATTTATGAGCCTTTTTGTACGATAAGTTACAGTTTTAACTTGGAATCTGTAAATAGCTTGGCTAGAAAGATACCTGCAAATGTTGAAGTACGGTATATTGTTCGACGGATTTGGTTTGACACCTTCATACTTTCAAATTTTACGTAGCAGTAATGGCGCAATGTGGTACGTGGCCGTACATGTAGTTATGCATGCACTTTTGCATGTATTTTTTCTTTATATTGTCATGTTTTTCTGTAGTGTATTAGTTTGCAATTTGCTCGCTGTATGTCACTGTTGACCTCGGATTAGATTTTAGAGCTACCCTGAAATTTATATGAAAGAGCAAGAGGTTTGGCTGCAGGACGCATATACTGCACAGTATGCACTCAGACTTTGTTACTTATGTTTTCAGATAACGTAATCATAATTTCCTTGAAGACTTACAATTGATGTAACGTAATACTCATTTTGATATGCTGGAACTGCATTAAAGTCCGCGCTCCCAGCCAAATGCAATAGTCGTTTCTGTCTTCATTTGAGGGTCTGCATGTACACCGGCTCGAATTCTATATTAACGTGACTACGAGTAGAACGATCTGCAATCAGAATATTTGCGGTCCTTTCTATCGTGCAGTAAGTACTTGTAGGTGTAGGCTATGTGGTGGCAACAGTAGCATTGCTGGTACGTTACAAATTGTGCACAGATTGTACATTGGGACTCTGGTATATTTTGTTAAGCGTTTTAAAATGCAGTTCGAGATAGAACCTGCGTACTATACCCAGTGTATTGTATTGTACTTACCTATAGCTACGTACTGCACCTGTTTTCCGGCAGCGTCTTTTCTTATGCCGTAATGGTGAAGGTTTCAATGATTTTTACACTTAAGAGTTTGATGTACTTCACTTACTTCGATTCTGTACAAGCGAATAGCGTAACTTACCCGTATAGTACACAAAATGCTGGTGAAGACACACACCGAACAGCTGCTGGCATTTAAAATCTATATCAGTGCGGTTTTGGTTATATTCACTTGAAGTAGATATGTACTGCGGAAAAGGCGAAAGCGAACCAAAACCCAAATTTGAAAGCATATGGTCTTATTGGTTAAAGGCTCAAACGTTGCCTGCGCAACACTCATTATTTCAGATTCATTTCTGGTACTCGATGTTGTACTCGTTTTCGATCAACGGTTACGTTAGATAGTCATTTGTTGTAATGCGATCAAGTTTCCATCTTACACATTAAATGGCACAGCTCGATAGGGTTTTAGTCTGAATTTAACGATTTTATACTTACCTTTGCTCTATGCTAGGGCAGCTTCTAACCAAAGTGCTCGCAAAATCAGCGGTATATCTATATACTAGAGTAGATATGCAATAACCCGTTATGCGCCGCATGTTTTAAAGCTTATTACACGGTGTTTTGACTACATTGAAATTTCCCTTTCACAAGCCAATTATCTGTGCGTATGCTACCCGAAACTCCTGCGACTTTTACCGTAAGTTTCTATTTTGATTAAATTTTTTGTCAACAAAATTTATTTCGCTACAGTTATAGTCCGCTATGGGTATGCACTATATCCACCTGTAATTAAGTATTCGATCGGCATAATTATGCAAAACCAATCAGTATTACTTGATTATAAACTTAAGAGGACATTGTGCTGCTACCGTAAAAGCTGCTTGTATTGTACTGCCGCATGAAGCTGTTGTTTTGTCTGGTATCGGTAGAGGTATTGTATTCTGCGTACATAATTATGTTCTTCCAAAGAATTTTTTTTACTGCAAACCGACACCCGAAGATTATAATAAGCATGAAAAACGCCGGTTTCCACGCTTTTATATACATAGATATGAAGTGTCTTCGGTCCCATAGCGTTATCGCTTACGCTTTTACTGTCGAGTGTCGACAAAATTTTGGATATATTAACCGCGAACACGCTGAAACAGACCTTGTATTACAAAAAATATTTATTTTGCACTTTCAACTGTTTGGATCGAGCATTCTAAACGTGTGTATGTGCGTTTAATTTTAGGCCACTACCGTATGTACATTTTAAATCCTGTAGTAAATAGTAAATACGTATATTTACACGTTATGCTACAGTATAATACTTACAGTACCCTCGTTGGTATTGTACTCGTACCACCGGTACATTATAAACTGTGTCTATAGTGTACAATAATGCAGATAAGACGCTTATTAAATGGTCCGAAACCTAACAGCAAAAGTCTTGTACTACTGTATTATTGACATGTTGCTGTTTTTAATTTTAATTCAGAAGATATTGATTAAACTTTCTCGGTAGTTTACTTATATATACGAGGTACGAAACCGAAATAAATGTTGTAAAAAACACAATTCAATTAAAAGGTAGTAAATTATAAAATTGTATTAATTCTACGCAGTTTAATTTTTTTTTTGTTTGTGCAAATCATAATCAAACGATTGAAATCTAATTATTCCCGACAAATTACGTTGTAGAATGCAACAACCCAACGGTGGCCAAAATTTATTAAAGTAAACAATAGTAGCCATGGGTTCCGATGGAATTATGCACAGCGATGCACGAGATGTTATTAATGTTATGCGTTTAATTAGCTATCAGACAGGTATAAACTGTCCTTCAAGAAAATTAAATGGTATTAATAATAAGCGCATTCGTCGTACGTCAATATCGTACTTTGATGGGTCGTTTGGCTTTTTGTGCTTTTGATGACAAATACCTACAGAGTACAGACAGGAAATCAAATCTGATTGCGAAGCTACGAACCTATGTTCTTAACCAATGCAAGAAAATGTCCGCACCTCGATAAACTCGTTTTCTAAAAAAGTGTAACGTTTCGACTTTTATTGCAATCGATTTGCGTTGCGATATCAGCACAAAAAATTGAACGATGCTTTACTGACTGATTTCACAATGAGGAAAAATAAGTACTGATTGAAAACAACAGTTGTGATAGTTACTGGCCGTACTGAACTAACTGGTCATAATACGAGTAATACAGAATTTCACGTAATAACCCAAGACGATTACCGGTAACTTCGTAGGTTGCACTCTTTTGAGTCTTCTCTTGAATCACTTTTTTAACCTGCAGCATTGTATTCGTTGCATTGTACGTAATGTACTTATTAATAATCAAAATCTGTTGGCCTTGGTGTGTCTGTGTGTATATAATAAGTAATTCATCTTTCCTCAATTTTTCGGTGCACATTTCTCTGATAGCCAGTTTTCTTGTTTTTTGCCGTACTCGTAATTATTAAAATCGCTTCAAATTCAGGATTTGATCATTAAATTACAAATATTTACAGACCTGTGTGCAAGCCTTTCTTTAGCTGATAGTCTGTTAGCTTCTGCATCGTTTATTTTGAAACTAACGATAAGTAAATCCTTACTACTGACCAGTGATTAAGTCTTTTTTGCTCTGTGGAAGGATTTAGATGTGTTATCCGCAATTCCGCACCACAACGTCGGCATAAGTGTAGATTTTATACTCAATATTTGCATCTTTTTTTAAAAATCATTCACCCATACTTTTATTATGTTTTTCTACTATTACTAATTAGCCTCGTACAATACATTTCTTACATTACATTTCTATCAGTATACCAGTATAATCATCGTGTATGGAAATCATTTTACATGTTCAATCTTTATTAGCAGCGCACAATCATAATAAATACGGTACTCGTAGTTCGAATTTTGTTCAGATATGTTCAACAAAACAGTTTATTGTTTAAATACTATTTTTTTGCCGGAAGTGGCAGCCGTTGAGATTAACTGAATAAGCTAACAGCCGTTCAATTTTAAGTTTACTAATTTTATATAAGCCCGTCATACGCATTAAGGCACAATTACAGTATATCGTATAGATATTTTCATATACCAGTACAAGCCATGTACAAGTACAATGATGTACAAGGACGGATACAATTACAATAATAATTATTAAAATGCATACTTCCCAATTTTGTGTCTTGTACATGCATTGCACTGTAATAATTTAAACATATCGCCAACTGTCAAGTCGCAAGTCCTAGCTATGTGTTCTGTTTACAACTTTTATGCATACCTGACTGAATTGTAAAATCGAAAATTCGAAACATGTCACCTGACCTTTTCACTCCACGAAGTCGGTAACCTTACTTACCGATCTGCCTGTCCTAAGTGGCCTTACAGAAGTCAAAGTGAACCCGGACGCAGTTCCAATTGTTATGAGCTGATGTGTAGTTTTGACTTCTGAGCATACAGTTTTCGATTACAGTAGTTTCTGTTTATCAAACTATTCTCGTTTTTCGAAAGTATTTAATGTTATCACAAAACATTGCTCCAGTGTTCCAGTTCTAAGATTTCGACTGTCATTGTTTACTATTCGATTCCGCATTATCAAATATCCAGTTTACTGCTCGTTGTAGGCAGTGTTTGTTTGTAGACTTTGTAAACAATGCCCGAACCGCCGCACAAGAAAGCCAGATCGGCTCCTTTAGGAAGTGCCATCATTTTCTTCCACGAATCTCAGGGCTGTCCATCCATGGTCAAAGGTGACAGATCTGTCTCATTTTCCCTGTGAAATCGTAACAGCAATACGAAATCGTATTCCTACTTGAACAGCTCTGCCTCTGAATGCCCTGGAACCAGTGGAAGCTGGCACAGCACTGACGAGAAGATAGTGTGTCGCGCACGCTATCGCGACGGCTTGTACAACTGTATTGTTATCTGGATCGAAGAAGGTCAGTCCCGGATACACATCTCAGGGGACAAACGACCGATCTGTCCATTCTACGGGTTTGTCATTTTGTATGTAGAAAAAACGGCAAATGAATTGGCCGCGGCGCGACTGTTCCCGTCATCCAATGAGAAAACATACGAGGATAAGGGCTATCGTTGGGCAGTGGAACTAGGCTTGATGCGCGCGGTGGGTTGTGGATTTCTTATTCAGTCGTGCAGCGAGCTGATGTCTTGATTCCTCTGCAGAAGCATGGAGACGAAACAGCACACAACGAGACCAAGGAGATGTGGTTCGCCGAGGTCAGTCATACGATGTCGGAAATGCATTATTCTTGACATGCTAAAACGAACTGAACGGTCTGCAAAGCAGTTGGCATCCTTTTGTGACAAACTTGAAAATGGTAGTTAATTAGTTATTTATTGCCATAAGCGTCAAAAATTGAATTGTACGATTCCTACTTAATTCTCGTTTCGTTTTGTTTCAATTTTAAATTAACTTGAATTCTTGCATTTAATATAATATGTTGTTCATTATGCGACTCCTTTTTTTACCTCAATTTTTCCGTGTATGTAATTTTTTTGAATTTAGTGGTAGTTTGGGCATCGTTGTAGAGTGTGGTGGAGCCCCGTTCCGCGTCGTGGATTCGGCCAGTGAGGCACGCGAAGGATCCCCGAGTACTGTGGATCTGGTCAGCAGTGCGCCCTTCCTCAATGGAGCTCCGTCAGTATGGCGCCAGGTGCATCGCGGGTAAACATGCATCCGGCTGCAAACGACAGGCTGCTTGCTTGGTGGATGGTTCGTTCTGTGTTTGTGATTGTTGATTTCTGCCGGCTTCTCTCCTTTTGCGGCCTGTTTTTAGCAGTTGTTTGTGTGTTATAGTATCGAGAAAACATGTTGGCTTACCAGAATGGAACGGTGCTCAAAAGTGCTCGAGGAAAGCGCAGCGTAAGTTGACCCTCCAGTTTGACTGTCCGCATTAATGTTGTGCTGGGAAGTGGTCAGTTTTTGAAAGTCTGCTTTGAACAGTCTAATGTTTTTCGATTTTAAATTATCAGACTCTCATTTCGGATAGGCTCCTGAAGGTGAAGGTTATGCGTTAGAAGGCACACCGCCGTTTTCGTCCAGCACGTCACTTTCTTCGCCGATGGGTATGGATCCAGTGCCCCAAGTGAGATTTTGGTAAGACCATTTTCTGGTTTACTTGAGGAAACAAAATAACTGTTTTCTATTTCTTTTCTTTTGTTGCTTTATTTTCATGATCTTCATGGGTTTCACTGTTCCTTTTCGAAGTACTTGAAATTATTATATTTAGGATTGGTTTTCATATCTTCTTTTTGTATTTTGATATTCGTTATTAATTTTGTGATGATAGTTATCCATTTCCGTATTTCCGACTGTTAATATTGCTGCAGTACATATGGAATTAAATTTTCATGATTTTGCTTGCTCATCGTGGCGTTTTTCCCACCTTTTATTATAAATACGAATAAATGCTTACAAAAAAGTTGAAGAGTTGCTTCCTTGTAGGATGCGGTTTTAACTCAATCTACATGGAAAAAAGCCTTGAAACTGACAATGAAAAAGTTATTTACTACGGACGAGCTCATCAATTCGGTACCTACAGAGCGGGGCGCGCGGATGTCGAAAAACGGAAAAAGGCGTTGGATCAAGACAGACTGAACGTTGTTAAAAGTAAGTCGCAAGGTTTTGTTACGTGCGTAAACCGCTCCAGAAATAAAGTATCGACTACGCGTACTCGAAAACAATATGCTACCCAATGCAAGCTAGAATCGCATTGACTCAGGATTTGCATACTAATTAGATATACGTTGCAGGTGTTGTGGATAGCTACTGTGAATTTAAAGATGTTCCCAATCCGCCGACAAAGGAGATGATCCACCAAGAATTGGGTGGAATCCTGTTTAGCATCCGCGAATCCCACAAGAAGCACAGCGGGGTTAAACCGAAAAAGGTAACCGGCTCAGTGTCGCATACGGCCACCAATGAGGAAAAGCCGCGCGAAGTCAAGGGTCATATTGGTAAACGCAAGAACGGAGTGCCGGCTCGGGCCATCAACTACAAGGCGCCGTCTTTTGTCGCTCCTCTTGATTTGTCGGATGGACGTTCTCCAGTGTCACTGTCACCCAGCTAAGGCTAAACAGTTGTAGTACAGAGAACGATATCGTTCTCTGTGTTTGTAGTAACTCTGGGTTTGGTAGCTTTTTTGGAGACCCTTGTGCATAAATTGCCTGTACTACAAAGTCTTGATTATGCACCGGCCAGTTAGGATTTTGAATTGCTTTTGTTGTGCAAAAAATTTACACACAGAACTCGTTTGTACTTCTATTGATATTCGATTATTTCTCGATTACATTCAAGAAAGTTATGTTGTTTTCTTACTTTGTTAATTTGTATGGTTGATGTAGAAAGGAGAAAAAATAAATGTTAAAATATGAGATAGTATTGTCAGCGGCGTGTAATTTAACGATTTATGTGATGAGTTCCAAATAGTGGTGTTTTTAATTGTGCAATAGCGGTGTTAATTATTAGCTAGAACGTAGTACCAGATGCTACTTTATCCGGTTAGCATGAATCGTTCGACTTACGGACTGCGGTCCTGGAATTTTTTGCAACGGACCTTTGGTTTACTTTGCCACTCTTGAGCCGAGCACTTCAGTTTTGCTGAGGTATTCATTTGCAGTAATGGTGCAGACTGCGAAAGGGTAGGTGAACATACTGTTGTAAAATTATGTTAAGCGAAAATGTCTGTGTTACGGTGCTTACGTTGCTGGATATTGTTCCGTTAGTTCCACCATTTCGTTTCACACTAGATTTTCTGTTATTCCACACTCTCTCCACAGCTGTTATTCAAGGCTTGAAAAGTTAAAACGTGACTTCAATTAATTTTTATCGGTTGGTTTTTTTTAAATTTTTATTTAATCGGTTGACCATAGAAATTTATCCATTATCGTTGACACGTTGGCCCATGCTGCATATTTCATGACCTTTTTCGTTGGCGATAAGAATGCAGAAATACAAGTGGTGATGCTGTAATTCCAGTTTTGTTTGCGCCACGAATATAGATAGCTACGAATTTAGTATTGCCATTAGCCCGATTTTTTTGGACTGGACGGCACCAAATCGCGTTGCTTCTTGTATCGACTATTACCAACATCGGATTATTATCGTTAATAATTTCCCATATAACAGGACCTATTAAGATTTTCGACAAAGATTATAAAGCACCGAAAAATGCTGAACTGTATCGTACGGAACACTCCACTTCGTGCCTGTCTTTCCTTGTGATTATCAGTGCGCTTTTCGGTAAATTACACAGAATACAGATTTTGATACTGTAACAGGTAACTATAGCTATATATGACTAGCAGCAATCAGTGAAAATAGTGAATGACAGCAATCTGATATACTTGGAGGCTAGGGAAGAAGAAAAATAATGAATAGATAAGTTATCACACTTTTCCAGCTACCACACGAGGAAACAATATTACCTCCTCTAGTTTATTCGAGAGCGTTTCCAATTCAACTTCAACTGCTACGTCAAACGTTATAAAACCACTTGAACCGCTGCTGACTTCGAATGCCGTAATACTGGCCTCTCCACCGGAAGTGACCACGCCAGCTTCCGCAGAATCATCTGCTAGTCCTTCGGATGTGAGTACCGAGAGTACAACATCCCCGTCCAGCCATCTCGTTCACCTTCCGGTTTCGCCACCACCGGCGGTGTTTCCGGTAAGGAAACAATTCAGTGTAACCGGCAGAAATTCGTAATTGTTTAGTAAGTCACTTGTGGTTCTTTCCAGGATGCTCCTCAAATGATCGACCAAAGACAAACGCAATTCGGTGAAGGTTATCTACCCGGTCAAAAGCCCTATCAATTAATTGCACACTCGTGAACCACAGCCCACAATCGATCCCCAGCCAGGTGGACCGCAGAATTCCGAAGAAAATACCACCAATTATTTTTCAAAACTATACTGTGAATGGCTTTACTGAAACAGTGAAACGGAACCCCCTCGATTTCTAAAGACAGTAATATTCGATTTCGGATTTGGCTCACACACGAGATAGGTATTCACGGAAGAATCACCATGAAATACGACAAATTCACTCGTACAACTCCCCTGTCACTCACTATTGTCAGTCAAAAAATCGTCTACAGATACGGTGAAATTTATCCAAGGTCTGGGCGTTTAAATCGCTATGCGAATCATATATTACAGATCAGAACACATCTGGAAGAATTTCAGAATTTCTTGTAAGTTCAATCAGCAGTTTCTTTTATCGTCGACGGTTTCCACCACCCATCATTACAGCCAAACGAATAAAGATGTTGATAATGTCCATGTAAATCGACATCATCCTGAAAAATACAACACATTCCAGACCAAAAACATAATAATTCACAGCCTTTCCCGTTAATCCCGTATATACTTTGTTTTTTTTTAAATAAATCAGTTTAACCGTTTGAATTTTATTCTTCAACAATTTGCAAACTTCGAAATGTGTGCTTAAACTGAACAGCGGTAGCCAGTTTAATGAATAAACTGAACAGCGGTAGCCAGTTTAATGAACCACTTACTAAATCAAAACGCTAATTTTCATTGTAAACTCTGAACAATCAAGTGCCAAAACTCACGCGTTGATGGGATCGTACTGCTTGATCATGCCCGGAACTCCAGGTGGATGCGTTTCGGCTTTTCGGACCACTCGTTGGGTATCGTAGAGCAAGAAAGCCGAAAATAGCAAAAGTCCTCCGTACATCGAGATCGAATACAAACCAGCCCCAATTGCTAAAACCACGACAAAGACGCTTTTGCTGTTTTGAATATTACGTACAATATCACACAAGTATTGCCGAAACATCTACGCTCTTTGTACCGGTTGTCGGAGGCAGAACATCGAGCCCAGGGATGCGGCAAATACCACAAGCCGATGGTCCACCGCCCATGTAGAGAAACTTATCGGATGGCGCACAAGCGGCCACGGTGCTCAGTCCACCGACAATCCCAGCTGTGTACATGGCCGCGCGCATCATAATTGGGCCACCCAACAATGTCAATGGTGCAATTACCGCTCCGATCGTCGCTAAAGAATTACCGAAAAACACTTATTAAAGTACAGCAGACAACAGTTACTGTACAACACAATAAAACGCCGAATGTACCGGCATGCAAAAGCCACGCCAGATGCTTGGGACCGGTATTCTCGTAAGCAATTGAGCGGGCTAGCATTCCGGTGCCGATCATGGCGCCAAAGTCAGCAGAATGGACATCCATCCAGTTCGTGTCATCATACTCATCAGCTGAGGACTGCGCGACACTAGGGTAGTAGAGATGGCTGTGACTCCCAGCGATCCACCCAAATAAGCATATGTTTCGTGAACGCGCGTCCGGACATATTCTGGCCACATACTAAACATTGTTCCATTATTAAACTGGCATACCGACACCAATGCTGGCGATTCCACTCACTATGATTTTCCCATAAACCAGTCTGTTTGGAAAGTCAAGCCCATAGTAACATAATGCGCCAATTCCAAACGCTGCACCGCCAGCTAAAGCTGCCTGTCCGATGCCGAAAGCTGAAAAGAAAGTATTGAACTGTAACAACACAACATCACTACAGAGTTTTTCAATATTTGTGACTCCACAGTTTCCAGAATGTCCGAAACGTTTAATAACAATTTGAAACTTACGATATTTAACCATAAGCAAGCCGCAGCGCCATGTATTGTTCGTGTGTATTGTAAGTGCTTACTGATAAATCATGATTTTAATGATGAAAATTACGTACGCATAGTAAAAAATGAAGTATTCACTCATTAGTTGTTGAGAGGTTTAGAACTGCTCATATTCCTTAACCAGCATACTGGCACAATAGTATGACCATATTATCTATCGGCCACCAAACTAAAATGAAACAGATCCTTAATCCTACACTCTTAAACGTCAA